>NC_061509.1:165330398-165562530 GCF_022539505.1 Lolium rigidum | reverse complement strand
ATTCCTATTTTTCTAGATGACGAAGGGAGCCAGAAGGGGGAGCTGAGGAGGGCCGCCATGGGCCCCCCTCACAGGCCGGTGCGGGCCCTGCCCTGGCCGCGCCGCCCTGTGAGGAGGGGGCCCACAGCCCCCTCTCGCCTCATTTTCTTCGCGCACGCCTTCGTCCCAAAAACCTAAGCTCCAGGGGTACGTCGAAAAGAGCCACTGCCGCCTCTGCGGGGCGGAGAACACCAGAGAGAAAAGAGCTCTCCGGCAGGCTGAGATCTGCCGGGGAAATTCCCTCCCGGAGGGGGAAATCGACGCCATCGTCACCGTCATCGAGCTGGACATCATCTCCATCACCATCACCATCATCTTCATCATCATCACCGCCGTCTCCGCCGCTGCACCTCGTCACCGCTGTAGCAATTTGGGTTTGATCTTGATTGTTTGATAGGGGAAACTCTCCCGGTGTTGATTTCTACTTGTTATTGATGCTATTGAGTGAAACCGTTGAACCAAGGTTTATGTTCAGATTGTTATTCATTATCATATCACCTCTGATCATGTTCCATATGATGTCTCGTGAGTAGTTCGTTTAGTTCTTGAGGACATGGGTGAAGTCTAAATGTTAGTAGTGAAGTATGGTTGAGTAATATTCAATGTTATGATATTTAAGTTGTGGTGTTATTCTTCTAGTGGTGTCGTGTGAACGTCGACTACACGACACTTCACCTTTATGGGCCTAGGGGAATGCATCTTGTACTCGTTTGCCAATTGCGGGGTTGCCGGAGTGAAGAAACCCGAGCCCCCGTTGGTATATCGATGCAGGAGGGATCGCAGGATCTCAGAGTTTAAGGCTGTGGTTAGATTTATCTTAATTACTTTCTTGTAGTTGCGGATGCTTGCAAGGGGTATAATCACAAGTATGTATTAGTCCTAGGAAGGGAGGTACATTAGCATAGGTTCACCCACACAACACTTATCAAAACAATGAAGATTAATTAACCGTATGTAGCGAAAGCACTAGACTAAAATCCCGTGTGTCCTCGAGAACGCTTGGTCATTATAAGTAAACAAACCGGCTTGTCCTTTGTGCTAAAAAGGATTGGGCCACTCGCTGCAATTATTACTCTCGCACTTTACTTACTCGTACTTTATTCATCTCGTTACATCGAAACCCCCGAATACTTGTCTGTGAGCATTTACAGTGAATCCTTCATCGAAACTGCTTGTCAACACCTTCTGCTCCTCGTTGGGATCGACATTCTTACTTATCGAAGATACTGCGATACACCCCCTATACTTGTGGGTCATCAGCGGCTCTCGGGTGTTCTGGAAGCTTCATGCAATCCTAAGATGCTGGGCGTTGATTTCGTCCGATTCCGAGAATATTTCCTTACTAGGATTTCTGAAACCAAAAACAGCAGAAAACAAGCAATCGGCCCTTCGGCATCTCGTCAATAGGTTAGTTCCGGAAAACGCATAATAATGACATAAAGTATGCATAAAACATGTAGATATCATCAATAATGTGGCATGGAACATAAGAAATTATCGATACGTCGGAGACGTATCAGTACCCCTTTGTGACACTTGGTTAAAACATGTGTATTGCGATGATAATCCCGGTAATCCAAGCTAATTAGGACAAGGTGCGGGCACTATTAGTATACTATGCATGAGGCTTGCAACTTGTAAGATATAATTTACATGATACATATGCTTTATTACTACCGTTGACAAAATTGTTTCTTGTTTTCAAAACCAAAGCTCTAGCACAAATATAGCAATCAATGCTTCCTTCTGCGAAGGGCCTTTCTTTTACTTTTATGTTGAGTCAGTTCACCTATCTCTCTCCATCTCTAGAAGCAAACACTTGTGTGAACTGTGCATTGATTCCTACATACTTGCATATTGCACTTGTTATATTACTTTACATTGACAATATCCATGAGATATACATGTTATAAGTTGAAAGCAACCGCTGAAACTCAATCTTCCTTTGTGTTGCTTCAATACCTTTACTTTGATTTATTGCTTTATGAGTTAACTCTTATGCAAGACTTATTGATGCTTGTCTTGAAAGTACTATTCATGAAAAGTCTTTGCTTTAAGATTCATTTGTTTACTCATGTCATTACCATTGTTTTGATCGCTGCATTCATTACATATGCTTACAATAGTATGATCAAGGTTATGATGGCATGTCACTCCGAAATTATCTTTGTTATCGTTTACCTGCTCGGGACGAGCGAAACTAAGCTTGGGGATGCTGATACGTCTCCGACGTATCGATAATTTCTTATGTTCCATGCCACATTATTGATGATATCTACATGTTTTATGCATACTTTATGTCATATTTATGCGTTTTCCGGAACTAACCTATTGACGAGATGCCGAAGGGCCGCTTGTCGTTTTCTGCTGTTTTTGGTTTCGAAATCCTAGTAAGGAAATATTCTCAGAATCGGACGAAATCAACGCCCAAGCATCTTAGGATCACGCGAAGCTTCCGGAACACCCGAGAGAGGCCGGAGGGGGCCACCGGGCCACCGGACGCCGAGGTGGCGCGGCCCGGGCCTTGGCCGCGCCCCCTAGTGTGTCACCGCCTCGTCGACCCTCCGACTCCGCCTCTTCGCCTATATAAAGGTCCCTGACCTAAATCTTCGATACGGAAAAGCCACGGTACGAGAAACCTTCCAGAGCCACCGCCATCGCGAAGCCAAGATCTGGGGGACAGGAGTCTCTGTTCCGGCACGCCGCCGGGACGGGGAAGTGCCCCCGAAGGCTTCTCCATCGACACCACCGCCATCTTCATCAACGCTGCTGTCTCCCATGAGGAGGGAGTAGTTCTCCATCGAGGCTCGGGGCTGTACCGGTAGCTATGTGGTTCATCTCTCTCCTATGTACTTCAATACAATAATCTCATGAGCTTCCTTACATGATTGAGATTCATATGATGATGCTTGTAATCTAGATGTCATTATGCTAGTCAAGTGGATTTTACTTATGTGATCTCCGGAGACTCCTTGTCCCACGTGTGTAAAGGTGACAGTGTGTGCACCGTGTGGGTCTCTTAGGCTATATTTCATAGAATACTTATTCACTGTTGTGAATGGCATAGTGAAGTGCTTATTTATATCCCTTTATGATTGCAATGTGTTTTGTATCACAATATATCTGCGTGCTACTCTAGTGATGTTATTAAAGTAGTTTATTCCTCCTGCACGGTGTAATGGTGACAGTGTGTGCATCGTGTAGTACTTGGCGTAGGCTATGATTGTGATCTCTTGTAGATTATGAAGTTAACTATTGCTATGATGATATTGATGTGATCTATGCCTCCTTTCATAGCGTGAAGGTGACAGTGTGCATGCTATGTTAGTACTTGGTTCGGTTATGTTGATCTGTCATGCACTCTAAGGTTACTTAAACATGAATATCGAATATTGTGGAGCTTGTTAACTCCGGCATTGAGGGTTCGTGTAATCCTACACAATTAGTGGTGTTCATCATCCAACAAGAGGGTGTAGAGTCTAGCATCTATTTATTTATTCTGTTATGTGATCAATGTTGAGAGTGTCCACTAGTGAAGTATGATCCCTAGGCCTTGTTTCCAAATACTGCAATCATCGCTTGTTTATTTTTTTACTGCATCTTTACTTCCTGCAATATTACCACCATCAACCACACGCCAGTCCTGGACAGCAAAGCACTTTTCTGGTGCCATTGCTACTGCTCATACTTATTCATACCACCTGTATTTCACTATCTCTTCGCCGAACTAGTGCACCTATTAGGTGTGTTGGGGACACAAGAGACTTCTTGCTTTGTGGTTGCAGGGTTGCTTGAGAGGGATATCTTTGTCCTCTTCCTCCCTGAGTTCGATAAACCTTGGGTGATCCACTTAAGGGAAACTTGCTGCTGTTCTACAAACCTCTGCTCTTGGAGGCCCAACACTGTCTACAAGAATAGAAGCACCCGTAGACATCAGGCACCTCCTGGTGGCGGAGGGCGGATCCCCTCCCCTAGGTTGTCATGTGCTCTGATGGCTACTGGCAACGGTGCCTCCTACTTTGTCCAATTCGCGTTGCGATGTGATGGCCGAGTCACGGGGGTCGAGTTCGTGGGGATGCCGGGGCGGCGGCCCTGGAAGGTGGACTGCGCGGATGGCTCTACGACGGGCAACGTGGCAGCGGTGGTGGTCTCTCTCTTCGGTCATGAGGATGTCGTGGAGCGGACGGTGGGAGTTCCTGGAGTTGGCGGCGCTTCGGCTTTGGCAACCCCCAGATCGTGTTTGGAGATCCCATCTTGGAGACAGCGGGCGACTAAGTTCTCGGGCGCGGTGTGCGGATGCTTTCAAGCGAAAGTTCAGCGCCTCGGCGCCAATGACGGCGATGCCTGCGGGTGTCGTAACCCTCTTGGGGGCGTCGTTGTGGGTATCCGTCCCGCGCTACAGCTCCGGGTGAAAACCCTAGACCTCACGGTCTCGATGATGTCGGCGGAATGCGTCGTTACCCTCTTGGGGGCATCGTTGTGGAGCCCCGAGTCGACTTGGTCTCACCTTAATGTCTTCGGTGGCAAGTGTGGGGTTTTCTGTGTTTTTCTTTCTTTCTTTGATCTGCTTTGTATGAGGTTCTCCTCTCCACCTTGTATCGGTTCGGCCATTGTGGCTTTATTTATAAAGCGGAGCGAAAGCCTATTTCGAAGAGGTATTGCTTGGTGACATGGATGTCTCCTGGATACACGGTCCGCTAATGAGCATTTGCAGAGAGTGCAGGGGCCAAAGCTGCGTTGAGCCCAACATTGGCCATGGCCCGCCCAGGATTCATCCTCGACAGTTAGACCATCATACAACTAGTATTGTCGTTGATACCCAAGGATTGTTCAAACCTTTCTTACTTTTCACAGCAAACATTTTATCATTACCTTCTGCTTCCGTTGTCCACCCTGGCGAAAAACGGAAAAACTAGCAAATACAAGAACTAATAAGGGCATGTACTATGCTGGAGAAGGCAGCCCTCCCTTGTGCCTTCCACGTAAGCAAGAGAAGGCAAAACAAACATCTGCTACAACGCATTGTTGCTTAGAGTTATCTCTAACGCTTTAAATGCTAGCAAAAAATCAGGGATCAACAATAAACAGTATATGTGCAGACTATGGTGTGTTTCATGAGTGTGCAAATCGTAGGTGTTGTCCACCAAATACAAACGGATCAATATGTTGAATATATTATGACTGGAATAACTCCACAGTTGAAATACATGAGAAAAATGCGGTCGATCAATAAGTCATGGTGACCCGGCATAGCACTGCATGGTGTAGTATGCAAGTCTGATATAACACCAATGAAACACCGTTTCACTAGTATTATATCGCTCAGAGTGGTACAACAGAAACATATGCAGGTCCAAGGCATGTCTATAGAATTACAACACTGACTCTTTACAAAAGATCCACACAGCCTCCTACTTTACAATGAGGTAAAACTGCAACTAAACTCCAGAAGAACGACTCGTAGTCTAGTCTTATCACGAACTCTATTTGTAGAGTGTTTAACTAGCTATAGAGGCTATGAATAGATTCTAGCTAAATAGGAGCTAGGTTAAGGAAGCTAATTCCCTTCTATGGCTAAACTAGGTTTTCTCCTTGTTGGATGTGGTATCTGACTCTTCTGACAGGTTCCTGTCTCTTGAAGTAGTTGTTGACTCCTCGGCCTTCGAGTTGCACTGTAGATCCTCCTTCGATGCCTCCATATCTAAGCAGGGGATTTAAGAGTGGTATGAGTACGAGCGTACTCAACAAGTTCATTATAGGGAAGAGGTGTTTAATGCACTAGCTACAGCATTAGACCGGAAAGTCTAATACCAATGCAGGTTTTCATAACCATTTCTTCAAAAGGTTGCTTTTATTCGGAAGAACTATGTCCGTCGGCCTTCACCGGTTTACTAGAACTTCATGGAGTTCCTTTCCGGCAGCGTTCGCAGTTCCATATCCCGGAACAGGGAGTGACAGGTCACGATTCATTACACTCTGCAGAGGTGTGTTGCTTTACCCATAAGAGATCTTAACCTTGGTGCCAACCGGGGGTGACCCGTCCACACTTCCTTTGGTGTGAGGCCCGGTATAAGGTCTAGCCAATCATGTTCCTCCGCTACCTCGAACACCCACCCTTTGTTGCAAACTCCGACCCTGGGTCCACGCCGGTCCCATTATTCCCATAGATTTCAGGGTGGACCCCGACCACGACGTCAAAGCATGGCTCTACCATACATTCCTACGCCGGCAGCTGCAACCCATCATAGACCGCAATACCGTGGGGAATTAGGACTCCCCAGCCTCACCGCTTGCTCCTTCGGGCGACAAGTGTACTACGGACAATGCCGTGGGACTTAGGACTTCCCAACCTCACCGCTTGCCCCCTTGGATTACAAGTGTACTACGGTAAAGCGCATCCGTTGATGAACGAGAGGTGAAAACACTTTTGACTACTCCGTCCCACTCCGGATCTTATGGTTAACACGGGTATTACGGCACAAGAATCACTGGATGACATTTGTTGTTTAATCCTATATGGATATAAACCCGTGCAATGGAACCTCCACCATATCAACACAATCCATGGTTCCATTGCCCACCACATAGTCATATTCATAGTTATGAAAATAGTGGTTTTGCTTTTCATGCGATAGTGATAAACATAGAACTTTGCAAGTAATTTGGTAAAAATACTCAATTGACATGAGCAAGTGATGAACTTGCCTTTCTTGACTGCAAGATTATGCAGGCAAGGTCTTCGATACGCAATAACTCCAAATTCTGAAATAGCATCATCGTCCGGTAAGGACGATGTTTAAAAGATTGGCAAGGATGCAATAATGCATAAGGATGAGATGCAATCGCTCTAAACGTGACCTAACCCCGATGATTTAGGATTAGTGAATTGAAATGATTTGTTTAGGGTGTGTTGCACTTTTAGAGTGATTCACAAACAAGGTTCTTATTCAGGTGTGGTTACATGGTATCATGAACAGGTGCTGCAATATATAATAACAATAAGATTAATAGCACACAACTATAACATTTGGTATAATCTTAACATGTAATGAATAGTGGTTGGTTTTAACACTACATGGCATGGTTAATGATTAATTATCATATACTTTAAAAGAATAACTTTTGAAGAACATGTTCTTTAATAAAGAACAAGTATGATAATTAGGGTTATGGAGTTCTATGGTTTATTATGGGTTCCAACTAGTTTCTAGGGTAAGTGTGTTGCCTGCCAAAACTCACCGGCGAGCAGTGGTTAAGCAACACGAAGAGCCGGGAGGCTCCCAAGGCCGCTTAGTGGACCCTGGCACCTCGCGTCGTCCCGCAAGTTTCCAGCACACGTCCTGGCGGTTGCAAGGGCGTGCCACCCGACCTAGACCCGATCAGGAAGGTGTTAGATTGCTTCGATTATTCTCCTGCATGGTAGACACGTAAACATTAAATACGAGCCCTATCGGCTCTCAGGTTGCCCTGTGGATCGGCTCAAAGAGCCGATCGCCCCATGGTTCACGTTGGATTTGCAATGACATGGGGATCCTGCTTGATCAAAACAAAGCTAAACCAATCTACGACAGTTTAGGGTTTTCACCGCATAACCGGAACATCCTACGCGTAGTTGGGCCTAGCGGATACGAAAGATGATGAAAACTATCCCTAGAAGAGGCCTAAAAACCAACATTACGTCAATTCCTGGAACATCCCTTATAGGAACGGTAAACAACACCTAACGCACTACCGGATCATCCAACCCCAGACATAAGGCCTAATCATGCAGATGTTAAACTAATCCTTGAAGAACAAGGAGCAACTATAACAGATCGGATCTACTAAGCAACGAACAAGCAAGATGCTGCCCTTACACCCAGATAGGTGTAAGGGCAGCTAGGTGTCGAGGGACGGCATTGCTAAGCAAATATGCATAAGAAAAGCATCAATGCAAGCCCCAAAACACCTAAGATAAGTAGTGCTACTCGCCATCAACAACGCTTCAGACACGAGTAACACAAGGTAGACGAATAAACGTATCTCGCCTAGATCGCAAGATGCGATCTAGGCAGCATGATGCTTACCCGGAAGAAACCCTCGAAACAAGGGGTGGCGATGCGCCTGGTTTGTGTTTGTTGTGAACGTGATTGTTGTTGATTTCAATAACCCTAGATACATATTTATAGTCCAAGGGACTTTCTAATTCGAGCGTGCACCTAACCGTGCACGGGTTAAACTCTAACTTCTAAACTAAGATGCGATCTACTATAATACAGATACACGGGCAATCTAGCCCAAACTCTTCGTGTAAGGCCGCTTCAAAGGTGCTCCACGTGTAATCTTCCAAGCCCATCTCACTTACGGCCTATCTCCTGATTTGGCCAAAATCTGGTGATAACACATGCCCCCTGGTTTTGGTAATGATAATTTCAAAACCACTATGTTTTTCCTTCGAGGGGTCATGTCGTGGCAAAGCAGAACCGTCGCAGTATTCTTCATCATGATGACTTGCCTTCCCAACTTCTCTGCACGATTTGACAGTTTTGGCACCACAACCTCGAAAACTGCTCGAACATTAAATCTCCACTCCATCTCCTTTTATTTAACCGCATCGAACAGTTCTCCTCTTCATCCCCTTCGCATTAGCACTCCAAAAGCCCTCCTCTGCCACCATGTCTTCTTCTTCTTCCTCCTCATCGGGTCTTTCCGCCCAGTCCTCCCCCTTCCGCGAGCCGACGCCGGAGTGGGACCCGCGAGGAGGCCCACAAGGCCAACATCCGCCTTGCCATAGCCGACGGGGACGAGTCGAGCCACGACTTCTCCGTCCGGTCTGAGGACGATAAGTCCTCGACCGACGGGGAGAGTGACCTCCGCTTCCTCGCCAACGGGGAATCGGAGGAGGAGAGCGATGAAGATCGCTTCTCCTGGGACGACTTCACCTCCTCCGAGGAGGCGAAGAAGGAGGAGGAGGAGGAGGAGGATGACAGCTCCTCCGACGAGCCGCCGGCCAAGCGCTTCTGCCCCTGGCCAGGGAATCTCAGCGACTTCGACAGCGACGACGACGCTGACGAGGAGGACGAGGACAATGAGGGTCCTGCCGGCGGCCGCTACAACAGCGACGACGAGCCGGCCGGGAGCAGCGCCGACAGCGGCGACGACGACGACGGCGACGACGAGGGCAGCAACGGCCCCTAGATAGGATCTTTAGCATAGGGCCAGTAGTAGTAGATGGGGCAATGTATCCCCTAGTAATTCCTTTTGAGAGCAATTAGCTCTTCGTGTAAGAAATCTTACTATCAATGAAGAATTTCCCTAAACTTGATTTTGCCGACTCCTTTTATGCTAATTTAGCCGATTTCCCCTCGTACTGATTTTGCCAATTGTCAACTCGGTCAATGTTCAATGAGCCGATGGCAACACATCGGTCCTTCACCATAAACTGCGAGACAGACCAATTCAGTCATCCCTTCGAACGGTAGCTGCAACCCTTGCTCAAATTCAGATCCCAAATTCCAAAACGAACAGGTCCAGCCCTGATGACCCTCTCTTCTTTTCTTATCAAGAGTCTGGGAATTTTGAAAATCCAGTCTCCTTCAGGTTAGCTAGCTCCGCCGATGATGATAGCACTCGGCACTTATATTCCATTACGATCCGTCCCTGCCCCCTCACAGTTGACAATGAACACCTCAAACAGGATCATAAAACCTGATTATGAATCTTACCAGCCAGTCGCAGCAGACTGGCAATTTGGTCTTGGGCATGTGTCTTCAAAAGAGCTCGGGACTCGTTGCTGAATCAACTTGAATGCTGAGATCGATAATTCTGCACCACAAGCACCACTCCTCAGAAAAGTTGTGATGCAGAGCCAGCCGATTCCAACAAAATCGGCTCCCCAGAGCAAAGATCCTTTAGGGCGAGCTGCCCCCCGAGCCTCAGTCAAGGCGAGAACAGCAGTGAGCCAGCCAAATGGGCCACCATCGGCTTCCAAGTTGTAATGCAGAGCCAGCCGATTCCAACAAAATCGGCTCCCCAAAGCGAAAAACCTTCAGGGTGAGCTGCCCCCCGAGCCTCTCCAGCTCCCATCAAAATGTGGCAAGAAAGCTTACGCCCAAAGAGCCGACGCACTGAAAGGGTTCGGAAGGATCAGCAAATCCATTCCTTGAACTAAGAAGCCTCAAATGTAATGGCTCTCCAACTCCTCCTAGTTTAATTCTTGCGCCTTGCTGCTCAGATCGGCTCATCATCTTTGGCAGACTAATGCAACTCACCCTTAACCTGATCTGCATGTTCATGCTGTTCTTGTTGTTGGTCAGGGTTGTGATCCCTCAAACTTGCCCCAGCTGATATTGCAGACAAATATCAGCGTCTTTAATGAGAAAAAGGCAATTTTGGACACCAAAACTGACGCTTCTGCTAGCACTGCTGAACTTGAAGACTTGCAAAAGGAGTTAGAGGTCCTTGAAGAGAGGATCTGAGTCACCAAACAATTCCATTAAGGAGTTCATCCAGTAGAGCCTCTCCATGTAACTCGATAACTGCTCCATTGGGCTTCTGCTTATAACAGTTTGTACCTCTTGAGTCGATGGCTGCGCATCGGCTTTCTATTCTAAAGTCGATGTCTGTGCATCGGCTGCTTAAAAAATTTGTATTTTTTACGGCCGATTTATGCATCGGCCCCCATACTTCAATACCCATCATCATCACAGAATATATCTTGAGCTGTTGGGCATTTGACAGCCCCTTCAAACTTCGTATCCTCGTGTCTTATCCATCTAAGTGCCCCCCGAGCCGATTCTTTCAAGTAATTGAGGGTATCGGCTCTTCAGGCATCCCCTGTTAGATCAATGCTGAACCCAGGCAAAAACGTATGTCGAGGATAATTTTGGCCGATTGCTAGAATCGGCCTCCTTCTTCATTGCAATGCTTAGTGAAGGTTTACCACGTCTTGGTTTTTTACCGTAGCTACGTGACATGCTTGAGAGGAGATTTTTGCTTTCCATTTTTTGGGGCCGATCGCGAGTGATCGGCCTCGCCACGTACGTCCATTGTCTTGGACCTTGCTACTCTGTCGGGCCGGTAGATAAGACCAGCCTCACCCCATTTTTCGAAGCTTCGATGCGCTCACAGACCTTCCAAACTGATTCCGGAGAGCGGCTCTTGATCATCCGCCTCCCAAATATTCATGGCAGCTAGTGATATCTCGATTGAGTCATCTGCACTGAACGACCTCCACTTCATCTCCATCCCACTGTATGATGCATTGGTGCATTGTGGATGGAATGCAACAGTTAGCGTGAATCCAATCCCTTCCTAGTAGGACAGCGTAATTGCTTTTGCTGTCGACGATGAAGAATGCGGTAGGTATGGTTTTCCAGCCTACAGTAAGATCTACATTCAGAACACCTTTTGCTTCTGATGCTTGGCCGTTGAAATCGCTTAATGTGACGTTGGTCTTGATCAGATCATCATTGGAGTGTCCCAAACGTCGTAGCATGGAATACGGCATTATGTTGACTGCCGCTCCGGTGTCAACCAACATCTTGCTGACAGGCTGCCCATTGATATAACCTCTCAGGTATAGGGCCTTCAAATGCTCGTAGCTTCTATCTCGTGGCTTCTCAAAGATAACTGGCCGTGGACCGCGATCGAATTGAGCCACCGATACTTCCTCGTCGTTTGGAGCGCGAAACTCTGACCGGAGTACGAACACCATGTTTGTATCAGCCGATGCCTCTGCATCGGCTTTTGTCTGTTTAGGGCGCCACACTTTCTTCGGTGGGCGCGCCTCCGTCTCCAATGTTTGCTGAATTTTCACGGCCAAATCGGGCCGTGCCTTCCTCAATGTGTACAGTGCTCGTGCCTCGGCTTTCTCCGGGTTTCGTAGCCGCTGCACCCTACGCTTCGAGAATGGCTGAGTCCATCGTGGCACCACCTTGGCCGGTGATACCTATCTTCTTCACCATCCGACTCCTCAAAGTCTTCTTCTTGAGATGACTCAGCTCGCTTGTTCCGAGGTGGGAGAGGCCCTAGACGCTCGAACACCGAAACCTCGTTTGTTCTCTTCCTTTGCTGTCTCGCATTCTCGGGCGGTTCTCGATTGTTGGCAATCGGCTCATTCCCGAGTCCCGAGCAATGTTTAAAGAAAGGACAGTCCCAGTGCCTATCCATGTCATCTTGCTCCCTTGACCTCCCTCTAGCGTGACGCTCGTACCCGTTGTTGTTTCTATCATGCCGACGATACCTCCCATCATCTACGTCGTAGCGCCGACGTCGGTCATACTGCTGTTCATATTTGTTAAGGAGATGTGCGGAGAGTGGACGTTGATACCGCACGCTTCTCACTTCCTCCTCGGTTAGGTACCGTCTATCATCATCATAGGGCCGGTCGCGTGGATCGGCCTCCTCTTTATCCTTGCCACGGGAGTGGCTGCTCTCTGCTTTATCTTTGCCATGGCGGCTCACAAGCCCTGCCATGTTGACACTAAAAGAGAACTCTGGCTCGCACCTTATGGAGTGGCTAAGATCCACCATGTTGACGCCAGGAAACGGACGTGTGTCAACCTTCATGGCAAATTGTCCGAAAGTTAATCGGCTCGATTCTATCGCCATTTGAATCCGTGCGCGCAATACTTTGCGGTCGTTGGTGGCGTGAGTGAACGTGTGATGCCATTTGCGGTATGGCCTACCGTTCATCTCTTGTGACGTAGGGATTTTGTGGCCTTCGGGTAACTTCAATCTGTTTCTCCTTCGACAGCAAATCAAAAATCTGCTCAGCTTTGCTCAAATCAAAGTCAAACCCTCTTGGAGGCCCTGGTTGATTCACCCATTTGCAGGACACGAGTGCCGCCGTCCGAGCCCATTCAGCCACCGCGACTTCCCGATCTTCCGAAGGATCTTCATCCTCATCGGCATCGACCAGGCCTATCGTGCGCTTGTACTTGTCTTGGTACAGTTCTGGGTGGCGCTGTTCATACAAAGTTAGTCTCTGGACCATGTGCGCCAACGAATTGTACTCCACTTGGAACGTCAGATCCTTGAGTGGCGCTGCGAGGCCTGCCACGGCCAGCTCGACTGCTTCTTTCTCAGACAAATGAACCGAATAACATCGGTTCTTGACAGTTCTGAAACGCTGAATGTATTCAGACACTGTCTCTCCTCGCCTTTGCCGAACCTGGGTCAGATCGGCAATGCCAGCTTCAGTGGCTTCCGAATGATATTGTGTGTGAAACTGCTCTTCCAGCTGCTTCCATGATCGAACTGAATCTGGCTGCAACGAGGTGTACCACCCAAAAGCTGGACCGGTGAGAGATTGCGCAAAAAACCTCACACGTAGCTGATCCGATGCTGAAACCATGCCTAGCTGGGCCAAGTTGGCTCACGTGCTCGATGGAGCTAGATCCTTCTGATCCACTGAATTTTGTGAAGTCAGGGAGCCGATACTTAGGTGGCAGCGGGATCAGGTCAAACTCGTTGGGGTACGGCTTGGCATAGCCGATTATTTTCTTCTTCGGCAGGATACCGAACTGGTCTCTCAAGACTGCACTGATCTGATCCACGGTGGAAGCTGTAGCAGTTGAGTTTTCATGACTTGGTGCAGTGGCGTATTTAGCTAGCCACGCCTGTTTCTCGGCGTCCGCTCCCAAACTCCCTCGCTGCTCCAGCCATCCCTCCTGCCGTAACAATCGCTCCTCGCTCCGGCAATCCCTCCTGTTGGAGTCTGCATCGCTTGCGTCCAGTTGTTGCAGTCCGGCACGTATGTGCACACGTATCCATGTGGGATCTCCTTGGGCGGCTCATATAAGAATTGATAGTCGCCAGGATCACCTCCAACCTTGTAGACAACGTATGCTGGTGAACCTTGTTGCTGTGGAGCTGCCATTGCGTACGGCAATGGTGGCCTGGTGTGGAGTTGCATCTCTCCCTGGTGAGTCCCTAGAGCAGGCCCCGAGGGGGAGTACTGATGCTTCATGATTTCTTGGACCACATGAAGCGCAATGCGCTCCAAAGTATTCACCAGGCTCTCGGAATGCCGATGTAGCGAATGAGCCACAACGTAGTTGATTTCCTGACGCAGGGCTCTGGTACGTTCCTCCGAAGGGAGAGACAGATCCAAACCCTCGAGTACGCCTTGGGGAGTGAATCCTTTAAACCTGATGCCGTGCGAACGGGTCTTCTCAAAGGAGCCGATGAGTTCGGCTTCACAGATGGCCTTCAGCTCATCGTATTTCTTCTTATGCTCTGCAGGGAGATCCTCGTACTTGATCGGTTCGTCCGCCATCTCGGATGCAGGTGTTGACGTGGATGTTGTAGAAGATGGTCCCACCGGGCGTGCCAGAATGTGTTGCCTGCCAAAACTCACCGGCGAGCAGTGGTTAAGCAACACGAAGAGCCGGGAGGCTCCCAAGGCCGCTTAGTGGACCCTGGCACCTCGCGTCGTCCCGCAAGTTTCCAGCACACGTCCTGGCGGTTGCAAGAGTGTGCCACCTGACCTAGACCCGATCAGGAAGGTGTTAGATTGCTTCGATTATTCTCCTGCATGGTAGACACGTAAACATTAAATACGAGCCCTATCGGCTCTCAGGTTGCCTCGTGGATCGGCTCAAAGAGCCGATCGCCCCATGGTTCACGTTGGATTTGCAATGACATGGGGATCCCGCTTGATCAAAACAAAGCTAAACCAATCTACGACAGTTTAGGGTTTTCACCGCATAACCGGAACATCCTACGGGTAGTTGGGCCTAGCGGATGCGAAAGATGATGAAAACTATCCCTAGAAGAGGCCTAAAAACCAACATTACGTCAATTCCGGAACATCCCTTATAGGAACGGTAAACAACACCTAACGCACTACCGGATCATCCAACCCCAGACATAAGGCCTAATCATGCAGATGTTAAACTAATCCTTGAAGAACAAGGAGCAACTATAACAGATCGGATCTACTAAGCAACGAACAAGCAAGATGCTGCCCTTACACCCAGATAGGTGTAAGGGCAGCTAGGTGTCGAGGGACGGCATTGCTAAGCAAATATGCATAAGAAAAGCATCAATGCAAGCCCCAAAACACCTAAGATAAGTAGTGCTACTCGCCATCAACAACGCTTCAAGCACGAGTAACACAAGGTAGACGAATAAACGTATATCGCCTAGATCGCAAGATGCGATCTAGGCAGCATGATGCTTACCCGGAAGAAACCCTCGAAACAAGGGGTGGCGATGCGCCTGGTTTGTGTTTGTTGTGAACGTGATTGTTGTTGATTTCAATAACCCTAGATACATATTTATAGTCCAAGGGACTTTCTAATTCAGAGCGTGCACCTAACCGTGCACGGGTTAAACTCTAACTTCTAAACTAAGATGCGATCTACTATAATACAGATACACGGGCAATCTAGCCCAAACTCTTCGTGTAAGGCCGCTTCAAAGGTGCTCCACGTGTAATCTTCCAAGCCCATCTCACTTACGGCCTATCTCCTGATTTGGCCAAAATCTGGTGATAACAAAGTGGTAGATGGATCACAACCTAGTTGGATTCATCGATACCTAGAGCTTGTAAGGTTGAATTAAACTTGGGCATTCTAAGCAATTATTCATACAAGGTTGCTATCAAGATTGGTTTAACTTATTGGTGATAGCTAGCTAGAGTTTATAGGTCCTTATAAGCAGGGTTGATGATGATTCTTTATTTACTTCAAAAGAATAACTTTTGAAGAACATACTTCTTAAATAATAAGAAGTATATCTATTAGGGTTGAGGTTGTCTAGGTTTTGTTATTGAATTCATTAAGTAAGGAATGATGGTTTCCTAAATAGGATGTTTAATAATTATCTCACACTAATAGGGTTTAGTGTGTATGGGATGTGATGTCAATATTAGCATGGTTGCTATTGGAGTTCATCACAATGGTGTGATGCCATATAGGTATGAGTAAGGTTGATATTTTTGATGATAGGAACTAGGGTTTAGACTTAGGTGTTCCTGTTTGATCATCTAGGTTTGATGAGATGAACACATGGGATACCCATATATTAGTGATAGGTCTCCTACATTTCATGTGGCTAAGACAAGTATTTAGTTGCTACTATGGTTCCATGCTTTGAAAGAAGGTACCATGATCACATGCTCTAACCTAGGGTTTAGGTTTAGAGGCAATTTAGGGTTCACATGTAATAATGGAACTAGGTTCTAAATGGTATTAGGGTTTTAGGATTACACATGAAATGATGAGGTTCTGGTTTTCTTTCATATGGAACTAGGGTTTACTAATTACTCTATAGTTCTTGAATTAATAACTTCATTAATAAAGTTGAAGTTATTAATAACTATGAAATAAAAATAATATTGGATTTGTCCTTTTATTATTTTTAAAGAATTCCATAATTAAGTTAATTATTAATTTGGGTTTAAATCCTTCTAATAAGGATTTAATAAGTTAATAGTAAATAAAAATTAATTTTAATGTTTTACTTATTTACTTACTGGTTTTAATTTATTTTAGGAAGGTTTTCCTAATTGTTGAATTGTAATTCAATAATGAATAAAAGAAAAGGCTTAATTATTAAGTATTAAATAATTAAATTTTTATTAAAAATAAAAATTTCATATTATATTTTTATTGGATAGAGATTAATTTTCTAAGAATTTTGATATCTTAATTATTTTTTTCTGAGTTATAATGAATTTTCTAAATTATTTCGAAGTTGCAAGTATTTTCTGGAATTTTAAAATAACTACAATTACTAAATGTACCCAGACAGGTTATACCCGCAGCTAATGACTGGTGGGCCATTGGCCACGGTGGTGACCACGTCAGCGTGGACCAAGTCCAAATCGCCAACATGGCCAGGGAGCTCACTGCCGGCGGGATTTGACGACGGCGGCGAGACTCCAGACGACCCCTGAACGCGTGATGATGCTCATGTTATTCTACGCGACGCGGGAAGGCTAATGATGGTGGCGCCGCCGTTTTTGGGTCATCGGAGCTCGCTCGCCGGCGAGGCCGAGTGGCGGCGCACACGAAACTGTGGTGCGAGCGCGGTACAGGGCACTAGAGAGGATGCTAGGATGCTCGGGAGAATCGTCGGCTCACCGTGGTTGTGTTGAGCTAGACGGCGTGGCCGGAGGTGGTCCAAATCGACGGCGATCGTCGATTTGCCGACGGTGACCGGTGGAAGGGAACGAGCTCCCTCCGGCGACTGGGGGCTTCTTGGCTCGATTCCTGGTGAAGGAGTAACAAGTCGACGACGGCGGTGAAGTTGGTAGCCACGGCGGGGCTTGGGGAGGTTCCTACCGGCGGCGGTGAAGATGGCCGGGTTGAGTTAGGGTTTCAATTTGGGCGAAATTGGAGCCAGGGAGGAAGAACCTGATGCTGCTGTGCGTTGTGAAGCTTTTATACGGTGCTGTGGAGGATGCCACGCCACACTGCCGAGGAAGGAGAGGCCGCCAGCGACATGGCGAAGGGAAGCACGGCTTCGTGCTGGCCTCCACGCGAGAAGAAGATGAGGACGAGCTCCTCCTTTTTATTTTTCTGCCGAAGGGGTACGTGGGCTGTTGTTGGGCTGTGCTGGCCTGATGTAGTTGGGCCAGTAGTTGGGCTTCTGGTGGGCTACGGTGGTCAGGTGAGTCTGGTAAGGGTTTTTCCCCTTTTTCTCTTTTATTTATTTCTGTTTTTATTTCTTGTTTTCAATTCTGTTTTCAATTCACACTTAAATTATTTTATATTTTTTAGGTCTTGCTTATTTCATTCATACAAGAATTAGTTCAAGGTACTTACAAATTCTTGAGTGGTGAATTTGCAGATTTAATATAATACTATAACATTTGTTTATTAATTAGTATGGGTATGTGAATTTCAATACCCCTATGGACATGAGTTTGAATATTATCTTTGGGAATATTCAAATGGTTTTCCAATTAGTAGTTTTCTTACTTATTGATATATCTTGTTAAATTTGGTATTGCTTTGCAAGAAACAAATTACCATGTAAAGCTTGTTTATGGAGTTCCATTGAGTAAGTGACTAGATGGCATGATTTCATGTGCTAAAAATATCTCTAAGGGCTTGATCTCCCATTTGAGATTGTTGATCACTTACACATGAATTTATGTGAGCATCTATTAGTTAAGGTCATGTAGATTTGATTATAACCATATTGCAAAGGTGGTACTGGATTAGATTTAATAACACCTTTTGAATGGCCTGTAGTAGACATTCCTCTCATCATGGTTGGGTCTGGTTTTATATTATGATCACCATAGTGATACATAAACTAGGGTTGAGATATAACTCTGGTTTATGGAATTGGAATGACCTCATATTTCATTTGTTAGGGTTTAATCTCCCCTAACCAAAATATTATGGTTACTTGCTTAATTGTTTCTGTTCTCTTTTAATTACTAAGGACTTGAGAATTGGTTTTATCTTATACCAATAGATCTCTATTATATCCTTAAACTGTTGTTAAAGTAACTAAAGTTGTTATAGTTCTTTTTATAGTTAACTTTGGTCATATGGATGGATGGTTTCTCACCATAATGAGTATGGAGTTTTACTCTAAGGTTTTCTTAGGTTCTTTAATTTATGAAGTATAGATATGGTAGGATTCTACTTATGTTCACCAAGGGTTTCACAAGTAAAGGTTGGAATATAATTCTAGGGTTGCTTACTAGTTACCTCCCTATGATTTCATGTGGTGAATGATATCTACTTATCCTATTAGGTTTTAACTTACCCTCACATACATCAAGAGCATGATCATAGATTAGGCATGATCAACTTGTTTTTAATACCTTTACCTCAAGTTCTTAGGGTTTATGATCATCACTCAATTTATAGTGTTCAAGGCTTGGCTTCCTAAAGTATTTCTAATGGAATGGTTTTCACTTTTATGATCAAGTGTTGTCTTGATCAACTAAGCATAATATCTCCCTTATAGTTTCTTGGGGGGAAACATGGCTATGGTTGTCTCTATAGGTTATATCCCAGGAGAATGCCTGAGATATTCTGTTAGGGTTCCACTTAAATAATGTTGATATTATCATCTAGGTATATGGATAGTTCTCTCCCTCACATTCAAGTGTTGGCTTTAACTTTCTTGAGTGTAACACCTTAGCTTGGCTCTCTTATAAAGGAATGGTTTATTCTAGGGTTTATGGTGTATTCACCATATCTCAATAGATAACAAGTCTAAAACTCCACTTGGCTATCTTGGTTGAATTAATCTCCTCTTTACTTTATCAATTCATGGATATGTTATTATTCCATGTGATATTAGGTTATCTCACCACTCCAAGGGAAATGGTTTGCAAGCTAATACTTTAGCTCAAGGTTATTCTTGATTCTTAATTATGTAAAGATAAAAATTGGTATCTATGGTTTCTCTCATTTGGAAGGACTTGAATAATATCCCAAGGTTGTGTTCTTAAGATGAGGTTTTGTTTACATAGATGTATATCCAGGGTTTAGCTCAAGGTTTGTCATTGCTCCTCTAATAGTTATAATAGAACTCTCACCTCTCTAGGTTTGATGTGTAATAACTTGGAATGGAGAGGAATATCTATTTCTGGAGTGGATCTTCTTGTTATAATTCCAATGTTGAAGTGGAATGAATACCATGAGGTTTCATGGTAGGATTATGGATTAGTTTTAAGACATGGGGAAGATAGTTAAGAATGGTTATCCATTCTATTGTTACTTGATTTGTAGTTAAATAGATGTTCATATGTAATGGCAATTAATATCACATTATAATCTTTTATAAGATCAAGCAATTGATCATTGAGTGAAGTGTTGTTGTGTGGATTATTAGTTCCATTTGATCTAACCCTTGAGATCAAATCATCTCTACCCAAAACAAGGTTTTATCAAAGTCACATTGAGGTTTATAACGCTTGACTTGATGAGCTACTTCAATTCCACCAAGGTCAAGTGAAACTTCAGTTACTGTGACTGTTTTACTTTAAAGCGCGAAAATTCCCCGGTTTTTCTATGCATGATTGCAATGCACACATCTGTTTTCCTCTATTTTTGTAACCCCAATACATGGGATATTACAGTAGCGCCCCGCGTTTCCGGCGGTTAGGGGACGGGAGCCCTCTCTCCCGGCGGCGAAGTGGTTGGAGCGCTAGGCCCACGGCGCCGGCCAGGACGGGGAGTTCTGACCGACGACTGTTGGTCCTCGCGCCGGCGGCGGCCGCCGGGGCGGCGCAATGGGTTGGTACGGAAGGGCCGTCAAACCCTACTGCCACGCTGGCGGGGACGATTCCTGGGGTTGGGCTGGCTCTGGGCCTGGAGGCTGCGGAGGCCCACCCGATGATGGCCCTCTCTCCTGGGGTGACTTCGGGGCCGCTCTCGTGGGCCGTGGTCGGGGAGCGGGCCCATCTGGCATCTCCCGGCCCGGTGGAGGCCTTCCAGGCCCGGCAGGAGCCAGTTAAGTGGCTCTGGATCCCACGGGGATGTAGAGACCCTAAACTAGGTTTCCTGCCCATGCTCATGAGGTGCGGCGGCGCGGTCGATTTGCCAGAACCCTTCACCGCATCCTCCCTCCCTCTCCCTTGATCCGGTCCTTTGCTGAGGTGGTGGCGATGGAGAGGCGCGGCGAGCGTGCGGGAGACCGGGGCGGTGCCCGCGGCGGCGACCGTGGTGGTGATCGGAGTGGTGACTACGGCGGCGGGCGTGGTGGCAACAGGCGTGATGGGCGCGGAGCCGGTGGCGGCGGCGGAGAAGGCCGTGACGGCCGCGACTTCTACAGCAACAACAACCAAGGCGCGGACGACTTCTACAACGGACACGGCGGCGACGACAACACCGGCTACGGCAACGACAACAACGGACAGGGTAGCAACTTCAACAACACCGGCTACGGCGGATCGAGCAGCTACAGCTTCGACAGCGGCAACAGCTCCCAGGGTGGTGGCGCGAACGGCAACAAGCGGAGGTTTGACGGAGGCAGGGGCGGCGACGACCGGAGGCCCCCACCTGATGGTGGCAGGCAGGCGGATGACGTCGGTCGGGGCTGGCAGCAGGACAGGGAGCCATTGATACGTCTCCGACGTATCGATAATTTCTTATGTTCCATGCCACATTATTGATGATACCTACATGTTTTATGCATACTTTATGTCATATTTATGCGTTTTCCGGAACTAACCTATTGACGAGATGCCGAAGGGCCGATTCTTGTTTTCTGCTGTTTTTGGTTTCAGAAATCCTAGTAAGGAAATATTCTCGGAATTGGACGAAATCAACGCCCAGAGTCTTAGGATTGCATGAAGCTTCCAGAACACCCGAGAGCCGCCAGAGGGGGGCCACAGGCCCACCACACACCAGGCTGGCGCGGCCAAGGGGGGGCCCGCGCCCCCCTATTGTGTCGTCGCCTCGTTGACCTTCTGACGCCGCCTCTTTGCCTATATAAAGGTCCGTGACCTAAAACACGATACGGAAAAGCCACGGTACGAGAAACCTTCCAGAGCCGCCTCCATCGCGAAGCCAAGATCTGGGGGACAGGAGTCTCTGTTCCGGCACGCCGCCGGGAGGGGGAAGTGCCCCCGGAAGGCTTCTCCATCGACACCACCGCCATCTTCATCAACGCTGCTGTCTCCCATGAGGAGGGAGTTGTTCTCCATCGAGGCTCGGGGCTGTACCGGTAGCTATGTGGTTCATCTCTCTCCTATGTACTTCAATACAATAATCTCATGAGCTGCCTTACATGATTGAGATTCATATGATGATGCTTGTAATCTAGATGTCATTATGCTAGTCAAGTGGATTTTACTTATGTGATCTCCAGAGACTCCTTGTCCCACGTGTGTAAAGGTGACAGTGTGTGCACCGTGTGGGTCTCTTAGGCTATATTTCACAGAATACTTATTCACTATTATGAATGGCACAGTGAAGTGCTTATTTATATCCCTTTATGATTGCAATGTGTTTTGTATCACAATATATCTGCGTGCTACTCTAGTGATGTTATTAAAGTAGTTTATTCCTCCTGCACGGTGTAATGGTGACAGTGTGTGCATCGTGTAGTACTTGGCGTAGGCTATGATTGTGATCTCTTGTAGATTATGAAGTTAACTATTGCTATGATGGTATTGATGTGATCTATGCCTCCTTTCGTAGTGTGAAGGTGATAGTGTGCATGCTATGTTAGTACTTGGTTTGGTTATGTTGATCTGTTATGCACTCTAAGGTTATTTAAATATGAACATTGAATATTGTGGAGCTTGTTAACTCCGGCATTGAGGGTTCGTGTAATCCTACACAGTTAGTGGTGTTCATCATCCAACAAGAGGGTGTAGAGTCTAGCATCTATCTATTTATTCTGTTATGTGATCAATGTTGAGAGTGTCCACTACTGAAAGTATGATCCCTAGGGCTTGTTCCTAAATACTGCTATCGCTGCTTGTTTACTGTTTTACTGCATTTATACTGCCTGCAATATTACTACCATCATCTGCACGCCAGCAAGCATTTTTCTGGCGCCGTTACTACTGCTCATATTCATTCATACCACTTGTATTTCACTATCTCTTCGCCGAACTAGTGCACCTATACATCTGACAAGTGTATTAGGTGTGTTGGGGACACAAGAGACTTCTTGTATCGTGATTGCAGGGTTGCTTGAGAGGGATATCTTTGTCCTCTTCCTCCCCGAGTTCGATAAACCTTGGGTGATCCACTTAAGGGAAACTTGCTGCTGTTCTACAAACCTCTCGCTCTTGGAGGCCCAACACTGTCTACAAGAATAGAAGCACCCGTAGACATCAAGCTATTTTCTGGCGCCGTTGCCGGGGAGGAAAGGTAAAAGGCTCTCATACTCCAGTCCCAGGTAAAGTACTTTTCTGGCGCCGTTGTGTGTGTGCTCGAAGTTATTTCCTTTAGATCCTGCAATTGCATCTTTTTGTTTCTTGTTTACACTACTTAGGCATAATGGACAACAATGAGCTTCTTATTCTATTTCCTGATTTAAGACATGGATGGTTTGATGTGAAAATTAAAAAAACCTATGGAACATATTAGTATGAACGCTTTGAACACCATTGTTGCTAATGATATGGAAAATTCTAAGCTTGGGGAAGCTGGCTTTGATGAGCATGATATTTTTAGTCCCCCAAGCATTGAGGAGAAAATTTACTTTGATGATACTTTGCCTCCTATTTATGATGATTATAATGATATTGGTCTTTTAGTACCGCCTGTTATGGAGGATAAATTTGATTATGATTATACTATGCCTCCTATATTTGATGATGAGAATAATAATGATAGCTACTTTGTTGAATTTGCTCCCACTACAACTAATAAAATTGACTATGCTTATGTGGAGAGTAATGATACTTTTATGCATGTGAATAAGAATGCTTTATGTGATAGTTACATTGTTGAGTTTGCTCATGATGCCACTGAAAGTTATTATGAGAGAGGAAAATATGGTTGTAGAAGTTTTCATGTTACTAAAACACCTCTCTATATGCTGAAATTTTTGAAGTGACACTTGTTTTATCTTTCTATGCTTGTTGCATCATGCTTCATGAATTTGTTTATTTACAAGATTCCTATGCATAGGAAGCATGTTAGGCTTAAATTTGTTTTGAATTTGCCTTTTGATGCTCTCTTTTGCTTCAACTCTTATTTCTTGCGAGTGCATCATTAAAACTGCTGAGCCCATCTTAATGGCTATAAAGAAAGAACTTCTTGGAGATAACCCATGTGTTTATTTTGTTACAGTACTTTTATTTTGTATTTGTGTCTTGGAAGTTGTTACTACTGTAGCAACCTCTCCTTATCTTAATTTTGTTGCATTGTTGTGCCAAGTAAAGTCTTTGATAGTAAGGTTCATACTAGATTTGGATTACTGCGCAGAAACAGATTTCTTGCTGTAACGAATCTGGGCCTAATTCTCTGTAGGTAACTCAGAAAATTATGCCAATTTACGTGAGTGATCCTCAGATATGTACGCAACTTTCATTCAATTTGAGCATTTTCATCTGAGCAAGTCTGGTGCCTCTTTAAAATTCGTCTTTACAGACTGTTCTGTTTTGACAGATTCTGCCTTTTATTTCGCATTGCCTCTTTTGCTATGTTGGATGGATTTCTTTGTTCCATTACCTTCCAGTAGCTTTGTGCAATGTCCAGAAGTGTTAAGAATGATTGTGTGACCTCTGAACATGTGAATTTTTGATTATGCACTAACCCTCTAATGAGTTGTTTCGAGTTTGGTGTGGAGGAAGTTTTCAAGGGTCAAGAGAGGAGGATGATATACTATGATCAAGAAGAGTGAAGAGTCTAAGCTTGGGGATGCCCCGGTGGTTCATCCCTGCATATTTCAAGAAGACTCAAGCATCTAAGCTTGGGGATGCCCAAGGCATCCCCTTCTTCATCGACAAATTATCAGGTTCCTTCTCTTGAAACTATATTTTTATTCAGTCACATCTTATGTACTTTACTTGGAGCGTCTGTGTGCTTTTGTTTTTGTTTTTGTTCGAATAAATTCTTGTGTGGGAGAGAGACACGCTCCGCTGGTTCATATGAACACATGTGTTCTTAGCTTTTAATGTTCATGGCGAAGGTTGAAACTGCTTCGTTAATTGTTATATGGTTGGAAACGGGAAATGCTACATGTAGTAATTGATAAAATGTCTTGGATAATGTGATACTTGGCAATTGTTGTGCTCATGTTTAAGCTCTTGCATCATATACTTTGCACCTATTAATGAAGAAATACATAGAGCTTGCTAAAATTTGGTTTGCATAATTGGTCTCTCTAAGGTCTAGATAATTTCTAGTAAAGAGTTTGAACAACAAGGAAGACGGTGTAGAGTCTTATAATGTTTACAATATGTCTTTTATGTGAGTTTTGCTGCACCGGTTCATCCTTGTGTTTGTTTCAAATAACCTTGCTAGCCTAAGCCTTGTATCGAGAGGGAATACTTCTCATGCATCCAAAATCCTTGAGCCAACCACTATGCCATTTGTGTCCACCATACCTACCTACTACATGGTATTTCTCCGCCATTCCAAAGTAAATTGCTTGAGTGCTACCTTTAAATAATTCAAAATTTATCACCTCTAATTTGTGTCAATGTTTTATAGCTCATGAGGAAGTATGTGGTGTTTATCTTTCATTCTTGTTGGGCAACTTTCACCAATGGACTAGTGGCTTCATCCGCTTATCCAATAATTTTGCAAAAAGAGCTGGCGCGGGGTTCCCGACCCCCAATTAATCAACCTTCATTAATAATTCTCTTCACATGTTTTGCTCGATTCATCAGTAAGCAACTTAATTTTGCAAATAGACACTCCTTCATGGTATGTGAATGTTGGAAGGCACCCGAGGATTCGGTTAGCCATGGCTTGTGTAAGCAAAAAGTTGGGAGGAGTGTCATCCATAAATAAAATTAAAATACATGTGTAAACAAAAGAGAAGAGGGATGATCTACCTTGCTGGTAGAGATAACGTCCTTCATGGGAGCCGCTCTTTGAAGGTTTGTCTGGCAAGGGGGTTAGAGTGCCCACTACCATTCGTTGACAACAACAAACACCTCTCAAAATTTTACTTTTATGCTCTCTTTATGTTTTCAAAACCAAAGCTCTAGCACAAATATAGCAATCAATGCTTCCCTCTGCGAAGGGCCATTCTTTTACCTTTTATGTTGAGTCAGTTCACCTATCTCTCTCCACCTCAAGAAGCAAACACTTGTGTGAACTGTGCATTGATTCCTACATACTTGCATATTGCACTTGTTATATTACTTTACATTGACAATATCCATGACATATACATGTTATAATTTGAAAGCAACCGCTGAAACTTAATCTTCCTTTGTGTTGCTTCAATACCTTTACTATGAATTTATTGCTTTATGAGTTAACTCTTATGCAAGACTTATTGATGCTTGTCTTGAAAGTACTATTCATGAAAAGTCTTTGCTTTATGATTCAGTTGTTTACTCATGTCATTACCATTGTTTTGATCGCTACATTCATTACATGTGTTTACAATAGTATGATCAAGGTTATGATGGCATGTCACTCCAGAAATTATCTTTGTTATCGTTTACCCGCTCGGGACGAGCGAGAACTAAGCTTGGGGATGCTGATACGTCTCCGACGTATCGATAATTTCTTATGTTCCATGCCACATTATTGATGATACCTACATGTTTTATGCATACTTTATGTCATATTTATGCGTTTTCCGGAACTAACCTATTGACGAGATGCCGAAGGGCCGGTTCCTGTTTTCTGCTGTTTTTGGTTTCAGAAATCCTAGTAAGGAAATATTCTCGGAATTGGACGAAATCAACGCCCAGAGTCTTAGGATTGCATGAAGCTTCCAGAACACCCGAGAGCCGCCAGAGGGGGGCCACAGGCCCACCACACACCAGGCTGGCGCGGCCAAGGGGGGGCCCGCGCCCCCCTGTTGTGTCGTCGCCTCGTTGACCTTCTGACGCCGCCTCTTCGCCTATATAAAGGTCCCCGACCTAAAACACGATACGGAAAAGCCACGGTACGAGAAACCTTCCAGAGCCGCCGCCATCGCGAAGCCAAGATCTGGGGGACAGGAGTCTCTGTTCCGGCACGCCGCCGGGACGGGGAAGTGCCCCCGGAAGGCTTCTCCATCGACACCACCGCCATCTTCATCAACGCTGCTGTCTCCCATGAGGAGGGAGTAGTTCTCCATCGAGGCTCGGGGCTGTACCGGTAGCTATGTGGTTCATCTCTCTCCTATGTACTTCAATACAATAATCTCATGAGCTGCCTTACATGATTGAGATTCATATGATGATGCTTGTAATCTAGATGTCATTATGCTAGTCAAGTGGATTTTACTTATGTGATCTCCGGAGACTCCTTGTCCCACGTGTGTAAAGGTGACAGTGTGTGCACCGTGTGGGTCTCTTAGGCTATATTTCACAGAATACTTATTCACTGTTATGAATGGCATAGTGAAGTGCTTATTTATATCCCTTTATGATTGCAATGTGTTTTGTATCACAATATATCTGCGTGCTACTCTAGTGATGTTATTAAAGTAGTTTATTCCTCCCGCACGGTGTAATGGTGACGAGTGTGTGCATCGTGTAGTACTTGGCGTAGGCTATGATTGTGATCTCTTGTAGATTATGAAGTTAACTATTGCTATGATGGTATTGATGTGATCTATGCCTCCTTTCGTAGTGTGAAGGTGATAGTGTGCATGCTATGTTAGTACTTGGTTTGGTTATGTTGATCTGTTATGCACTCTAAGGTTATTTAAATATGAATATTGAATATTGTGGAGCTTGTTAACTCCGGCATTGAGGGTTCGTGTAATCCTACACAGTTAGTGGTGTTCATCATCCAACAAGAGGGTGTAGAGTCTAGCATCTATCTATTTATTCTGTTATGTGATCAATGTTGAGAGTGTCCACTAGTGAAAGTATGATCCCTAGGCCTTGTTCCTAAATACTGCTATCGCTGCTTGTTTACTGTTTTACTGCATTTATACTGCCTGCAATATTACTACCATCATCTGCACGCCAGCAAGCACTTTTTTGGCGCCGCTGCTACTGCTCATATTCATTCATACCACTTGTATTTCACTATCTCTTCGCCGAACTAGTGCACCTATACATCTGACAAGTGTATTAGGTGTGTTGGGGACACAAGAGACTTCTTGTATCGTGATTGCAGGGTTGCTTGAGAGGGATATCTTTGTCTTCTTCCTCCCTGAGTTCGATAAACCTTGGGTGATCCACTTAAGGGAAACTTGCTGCTGTTCTACAAACCTCTGCTCTTGGAGGCCCAACACTGTCTACAAGAATAGAAGCACCCGTAGACATCAGCCGTCCCGTCATCGCTCCCAGGAGCCTCCGCGGGCGCAATGGCCGAGGCAGCAGCCTTACCACTCGGGCTCCCGCAACCAGGGTGGGGGCGGGCGTGCTCAGGGGAGCCTGGGAGGCGCTGGCAGATCCCAGTCGCAGGGTGCGGCGGGCTCCCAGAGGCAGAAGGGCAAGGCCAAGCAAGGGGCTGGGCAGGCGCCGGCGCCCGCATCTAGCGGAGAGTGTTTCCGCTGCGGGAGGTCCGGGCACTTCCAGTCCGAGTGCTCCTTTGAACCCCTCTGCATCATCTGCAGCAAGGAGGGCCATAGCTCCGCTAGCTGTCCGACACGAGGCAAGCCCCTCCTGCTGCAGTCCATGGGTCACACGATTTCGGGCGGTGGATTCTTCAACATCGACGTGGAGCCGATCCGCGACGAGGGTCAGGGGGACCAGTTTGCGGCGGTGATCAAGTTCAGAGGGGCACCACTTTCAGAGTCTCAGCTTTCCGACGAGCTCAAGAATCTCGTGGATGACCTTTGGGACTGGCAGGTGTCAAAGATCACTGATTCAGAGTTCACGGTGCACTTCCCGTCCAGGGCCACCCTCAAGATGAGTACGGGGAGTGGGAAGTTCTACCTTCCCCTGAGCAAGACTGATGTGGAGATCCGGGAGGCCTTCTTGGCCCCCCAGCCGGGGAAGGCGCTCCCATCGACGTGGGTGCGGTTGACCGGGGTCCCGCGGGACCTTCTAGAGGTGGACAGACTGATGGCGGCCATGGTCATGGTGGGCAGGCCTTTGGAGGTTGATGAGCTCTCCTTGCGGAAGTGGATGACCGAGCCTATCCGGATGCGCTTCCAATGCCGCTACCCGGAGAGAATCAAGGGGACTATCCAGGTGTTCGTCAATGGGGTGCCTTTCAACGTGGGTGTTTCGGCTGAGCTGGGTGGCCGTGGCCATGGGACGGCGGGCGATGATGGAACCCCTCGGCCACCGGCGCCGCCAAGGGACGATGATGGTGATGACGACTCCGAGGATCGCAGCACGGGCGACTACAACAAGCATGGATGGAAGGGGAGCGGCAAGGAGAAGGAAAAGGCGGCGGACGCGAGCTCGCTGCAGGGTGGAGGCACGGGCAGGTCCCATGCGCTGCGCAAGGAGGGGGCCAGCATTGTGCCGCAACTGCGCCGGGGGATGGCGGGCATTGGCGACCAGTACGGGTCCAACCTGGGGGCTTTCCCGTTCTCGTCGCTGGCTCTCGGTGGCAATGGCCGGGCGCTCACCACGGCGGAGGATGCGGATGGGCAGGCGCTCAAGAAAGCCCTCGCCGGGGATCTTGAGGAGATCTCCCTCGCCTCCGGCAACACGGTGTCCATGGTGGTGGACCTGGTCGACGCTTGGGTGCGCTCGAGCCCTGCCGGGGAGGATCGCCCACCCCTCTCCTCTCAGTCGCTGGCGCTGGCTGAGAGCGAGATGGTGGTGGAGGGGCCCCAGCAGGTTGCGCTGTGTGGCGTTCGGGTTGGCGAGTCTGGCGCCCAGGTGGAGGTGGAGGAGCCGCTGCGGAACGGGCCACCCGCGGCTGCGGTCTCGGCCAAGTCTAGCCGGAGCGGAGTCACGTACTCCAGGCAGACGGCGGCTAAAGGCAAACGCACGAAGACGGTGGTGGTCGAGACGACACGCAAGAGCACGAGGAACCGGGGAGCCGCGGCTACCCCCACCATGGAGAAGGCGCAACAGCGGGCGGCGGAGCGGAACTTGGAGAAAGGTAATCCCTTCACCGTCCTTGATTCCCTCTCTGACTCTCATCTCTCCCGTGTGGCTTCGGATAGTTGTGTGGTTTTCACTCCTTCGGCAGGGTCTCCTATTGAGGCGATGTCTTTGATCCACGCTAAGGAAACGCTAAGGAAAGAGCCCAGGCGGCGCTTGCAGAAGTGGCGGCCAGCAGGGAGGCTGCGGAGCTGGCCCGTGCTCATGCTGCCGGGGAGGCAGCACAGGCGGAACCCGGGGCGGCGCAGCCGGTGGAGACCCGGGGCTCTGCTGCGCGCACTGCGCCGGCCGGGGGGGCCTCGGCTACCACATCCAGCGGGGAGGGGCCCGTCTCGGATGTCTTGGCAGACCAGATGCAGGGAGCATCTAAGTCCGGCACATCGCAGGGGAAGCGTGCGAAACGCCTTACTTGCCCAGTTTTGGCGGTTCGGAAGGGGCGCGGCAAACGGACAACTGCTAGATGAAAGCTCTCTCCTACAACATCAGGGGTTTCGGTCGGGAGGGCCGGAGAACCCAGCTTAGGGACTACATTAGAACCAACAGGTTGGATATCATCGGGCTACAAGAAACCATTAAACAGGACTTCTCCACTGCGGAGCTGCGGAGCTTAGAGGTGGGAGGCCTCTTCGCTTGGAATCACCTACCGGCGGTGGGTCACTCCGGCGGTATGCTCCTGGGATTTAGGGATGAATCCTTTGAGGTTGGGGCGTGGAGGATGGGAACCTTCTTCCTCAGCGCCACCGTCTTGCAACGCAACACCAACATGAAGTGGTGCTTCATGCTGGTCTACGGTCCGGCTGACCACACCCGCACGGAGGAGTTCTTAGGGGAGCTCGAGCTTGCGGTCCAGCAGTGCCCGGTACCTCTGGTAGTGGCCGGGGATTTTAACCTTATCCGGTCAGCTCGGGATAAGAACAACGGGAACATCAACTGGCCTCGGATTCGCAGGTTCAATGACTCCATTGCGGCCATGTCGCTTCGGGAGATCAACCGGGCGGGGGCCCGCTTTACCTGGACCAACAGACAACTCTGTCCGGTCAGGTGTGTGCTGGGCAGGGTCTTTGTTTCGCCCGCCTGGGAGGCGGCGTTTCCTTTCTGCTCCGTTACGGCTATCACGAGGATTGGGTCAGACCACAACCCACTCCTCCTGGATAGTGGGGAAGTCACGGTTCGGAGACCACCACGGTTTTTCTTTCAGACATGGTGGTTCCGTGTTGCGGGCTTTGGGGAGCTCATCAACGGCAAACTGCACCGCTACCTGCATGAGCTGGGTCCTCACTGGGACAGCATAGATGGCTGGCAGTGCATTGCTAGGAATCTACATCAGTTCCTAAAGGGCTGGGGAGCCAATTTGGGGAAGGAACGGAGGGTTTTTAGGGCGGACCTCCTGGCGCAGCTTGACGGACTGGACCGGCAGGCGGACTCTGACGGGTTGGATGAGGAGGGTTGGGCCCTCAGATACCATCTGGAGGACCAACTACTCCTCATGGACAGCCTTGAGGAGGAGTACTGGAGACAACGCAGTATGGTGCGTTGGACGGTCATGGGGGACTCCTGCACGGCGTATTTTCACGCCATCGCCAACGGAAGGCGACGGAAGTGCTCGATCCCTCGGCTTGTCACGGACCACGGGGAGGTCGACGAGCAGCAGGGCCTTATGGAACACGTATATTCGTTCTATCGCGGCCTCATGGGTTCTAGGGGGAGGAAAGGGTCTTCTCCCTCCACTCTGATTTGTGGTCTGGGGACCATCAGATCCTTCCGGCGGAAAACCTCGCGCTCGAGTTGACCTTTACTCCTGCCGAGCTCGATGAGGTCCTTCTCAGCATGAGGACGGATTCCGCGCCCGGGCCGGATGGGTTGCCGGTCACCTCTTCAAGCGATTCTGGGGAATCCTGCGAGAGCCCATCCTCAAGATCCTGAACGACTTCGTTTTGGGTAGGGTGGATATCGCGCGTCTGAACTTTGGGGTCATCACCCTGATCCCAAAGGTTAAGGGGGCGGACACGATCAAGCAGTTTAGGCCTATAGCGCTTATCAATGTCATCTTCAAGTTTGTGGCAAAGGCGTATGCGACCCGCTTAGCGCCGATTGCCCATAGAACCATTGATAGGAGTCAAACTGTTTTCATCCGGGGTAGGTGTCTTCATGAGGGGGTGCTCGCCCAGCACGAAATTGCACATGAGCTCCATGCCAAGAGGCTTGGGGGCCTCCTGCTTAAACTCGACTTTGAGAAGGCCTACGATAGGGTGAACTGGGATTTCCTCCGAGAGATCCTACAGCGCAAGGGTTTTTCGGACATGAATGTTCACAGGTTGATGCAGCTGGTCATGGGAGGCCAGACTGCTATCAACGTCAATGGAGAGGTGGGACCTTTCTTCCGTAACGCGAGGGGTGTGCGGCAGGGGGACCCCCTCTCGCCGATCCTTTTCGATTTCCTCGTGGATGGCCTCGCAGCGATGTTGGCCAAGGCTAACTTGGCTGGCCACATCCGCGGGGTCGTCTCACACCTCATCCCAGGGGGGGTGTCACACCTTCAGTATGCAGACGACACCCTTGTCATGATTGAGCCCTCGGATCTGGGGATTGCAAACCTTAAATTTCTCCTGTTATGCTTTGAGAACATGTCGGGTCTTAAGATCAATTTTGACAAGAGCGAGGTTTTCGTGACAGGGGTCACGGAACCGGAGCAGCGTAGGGTTGCGCACATGCTCAACTGCAAACTGGGCAAGCTCCCGATGAAATACCTTGGTCTACCGGTGAGTAGTCGGGCGCTTCGGGTAGCGGATTGAGAATTCCTACCGGAGAAGGTGGGTCACCGGGTAGAGCCTTGGCAAGGCCTCTTTCTCGCCTCGGCCGGCCGGCTTGAGCTCACTAACTCTTGTCTTTCGAGCCTTCCTATGTTCACTATGGGCCTGTATCTTCTACATGACTCCACCCATGCGGCTATGGGTAGGTCTCGGTCCCGATTCTTGTGGGAAGGAGTTGGCAAGGGGAGGAAATACCACATGGTGGATTGGGCCACCGTGTGTAAACCTAAGCAGTTTGGGGGCTTAGGGATCCTCAACACCAAAACAATGAACATTGCACTGATGTTGAAATGGATTTGGAAGTACTACCAGAACACAGGGGGACTGTGGGCTGACCTGCTTCGGGCAAAGTACCTCGGGGAAAGGGATTTTTTCTCTAAGGACGTGCCGGCTAGGGGATCCCAGTTTTAGAACTCCATACAGAAACTTAAATGGTATTTCAAACTGGGAGCTCGCCATAAGGTTCACAATGGGAAGTGGACCTACTTCTGGCTTGATTGGTGGTCGGGGCGAGGGCCTCTTAGAACTCGCTATCCACTCCTCTTTGGTTGCTGTTCCAACCCCTTCGCCACGGTCCATTCGACTAGGGTGGTCGATGGGAGCCCCGGGGAGTGGCGTATCCGGTTCCGCCGGCACCTTGGCTTGGCGGAAAAGGTCGAGTGGGATGATTTGTGCCGTGAAATCCAAGGTCTCCCGGATGAATTAGGGAATGATCAGATTTCCTGGTCCCTGGAGTCCTCAGGGGAGTACTCCACTCGGTCGGTGTACTGTGGACTCCTGCAGGGTGCAGCAGTTACGCACTTCAAGGAGGTGTGGCGGACACGCATTCCACCCAAGATCAAAGTCTTCCTTTGGTAGCTGATACGTGGAAAGTTACCCTCCTGCGAACAGGTGGCCAAGAGGCGAGGGCCGTCCAATGGCCTTTGCGCTCTTTGTGGAGAGGTGGAGGATTGCAACCACATTTTCTTCACTTGCCCCATGGCGGGTTACATGTGGGCCGGGGTTAGGGAACTCCTACATTGCACTTGGAACCCGGCAGGGGTCGGGGATTTCATTGCCTTAGCACAGGGTTTGCTAGGCCCCCTTCGTAGATTAGTATGGTTTACCTTTGCGGCCCAATGCTGGGCCCTCTGGAATATTAGGAACAAACTAACTATTGAAGGGAAACTGATTGGCAATGCAGCTGACGCATTCTTCCACATGTTGCTTTATATGCAGTCTTGGAGGGTTCTGGTTAGACTGAGGGATCGGGCGTTGCTGGACTTGGCGGTGGACGAGGTCAGGAGGCTACATGCGCGGACTAGGGCGACTTAGCACATTCGACCCGCTTCAGGGCTTTGTATCTTACCGCTTTGTACTTGTGGTGCTGGGCTTAGCACATGACTTGTCTAGTTGTGGTTTTTTCATTTCTTGGCTGCGCGTGTGTGGCGTGAGTCGTGTTGATGGCTGTAAACTTTGACTTTGGGTCGCTTGCTTTATTTATAAAGCTGGGTCTACGGACCTTCGGTTTAAAAAAAACTTACATTGACAGAACCTGGAAGTGTAGAGAAGAGAGGAGCGACTCAGCCAGCTAATGAAACGCACAATCTTGCCTTTCCAATCCAAAGTAGAAAAAAACGTTACGTACTTCAGTGAAACACACTACCTCAGTCCGTACTATGCTAGCCTTATTGGCTGGGTGGCCTCGTGCATGAGTACATTTATGCGCATCCACATATCTGTCCAGGGACAGACGTGAGAGAGGAGCCATATCAACACCACGTACAGGTGACGTAAGTTGCTGGGAATTAGCTTAATTCTCAGTATAAGAGATGAGTAAAGATTTAAACTTCAAGGCCCGGAACAATTTTACCACATAATTGTTTACTCGTTGCACTACGGGAACCCGCCAAGGGGCCGACGGCCAGAATCTGTGCCACGGCCGCCGTCGGTACGGAACCCCATGATGACCCACAAGTATAGGGAGTGTATCGTAGTATCTTCGATAAGTAAGAATGTCGATTCCAACGAGGAGCAGAAGGTGTTGACAAGCAGTTTCGATGAAGGATTCACTGTAAATGCTCACAGACAAGTATTCAGGGGGTTTTGATGTAACAGATGAATAAAGTACGAGTAAGTAAAGTGCGAGAGTAATAATTGCAGCGAGTGGCCCAATCCTTTTTAGCACAAAGGACAAGCCGGTTTGTTTACTTATAATAACCAAACGTTCTCGAGGACACACGGGATTTTAGTCTAGTGCTTTCGCTACATACGGCTAATTAATCTTCATTGTTTTGATAAGTGTTGTGTGGGTGAACCTATGCTAATGTACCACCCTTCCTAGGACTAATACATACTTGTGATTATACCCCTTGCAAGCATCCGCAACTACAAGAAAGTAATTAAGATAAATCTAACCACAGCCTTAAACTCTGAGATCCTGCTATCCCTCCTGCATCGATATACCAACGGGGGCTCAGGTTTCTGTCACTCCGGCAACCTCGCAATTGGCAAACGAGTACAAGATGCATTCCCCTAGGCCCATAAAGGTGAAGTGTCATGTAGTCGACGTTCACACGACACCACTAGAAGAATAACACCACAACTTAAATATCATAACATTGAATATTACTCAACCATACTTCACTACTAACATTTAGACTTCACCCATGTCCTCAAGAACTAAACGAACTACTCACAAGACATCATATGGAACATGATTAGAGGTGATATGATGATGAATAACAATCTGAACATAAACCTTGGTTCAACGGTTTCACTCAATAGCATCAATAACAAGTAGAAATCAACACCGGGAGAGTTTCCCCTATCAAACAATCAAGATCAAACCCAAATTGTTACAGCGGTGACGAGGTGCAGCGGTGGAGATGGCGGTGATGATGATGAAGATGATGATGATGGTGATGGAGATGATGTCCAGCTCGATGACGGTGACGATGGCGTCGATTTCCCCTCCGGGAGGGAATTTCCCCGGCGGATCTCAGCCTGCCGGAGAGCTCTTTTTTCTCTGGTGTTCTCCGCCCCGCAGAGGCGGCTGTGGCTCTTCGCGACGTACCCCTGGAGCTTAGGTTTTCGGGACGAAGGCGTACGCGAAGAAAAGGAGGCGAGAGGGGGCTGTGGGCCCCCTCCTCATAGGGCGGCGCGACCAGGCCTTGGGCCGCGCCGGCCTATGGGGTGGGCCCACCTCGGGTCCCCTCGGCTCCCCCTTCTGGCTCCCTTCGTGTTCTGGAAAAATAGGATTTTTCATATAATTTCCGTCAACTGTTGATCTTCCGAAATATTGCATTCTGACGGCGCTTTTTCCAGCAGAATCCTGACTCCGGTGCGCGATCCTCCAATAATCATGAAACATGCAAAATAGATGAAATAACATAAGTATTATATCCAAATATGAAATATATCAATGAATAACAAGCAAATTATGATATGAAATAGTGATGCAAATTGGACGTATCAACTCCCCCAAGCTTAGACATCGCTTGTCCCCAAGCGAAACCGAACTCGGTAAACAGGACCACATGTTTATGGAGTGAAGAGTCGATAAATCAAATACGGACAAGAAGCATCATATTCATTCACACAAGACATTCTAGTGAACAACTTCCTCATATAACTCAACTTGAAACAAGTATAAGGTAATCACAAATAAAGGTGCATAAGAAATCATAGTTGGTGATGGCAAACTTCGTTCTTGGTCAGAGAACAATTAATAGGTTATTCTTATCTATCGAGCAGCAATCTCATGTTAAAGTTTATATGGCTCATCTTGCATACTCAATCATAATGATCATTGATAACTTTCAAAGCTATATTCATTCAGATAAAACTTGTACTAAACAAGGAAGAGTAAAAGACATGATGAAGCAAATCACAATATAATGGTTTGATCACAACAACTCAAATGCTTGCTTGAGATGGAGGGAAATAGGTTTACTGACTCAACATAAAGTAAAAGACAGGCCCTTCCCAGAGGGAAGCAGGGATTAAATCATGTGCTAGAGCTTTTTCAGTTTTGAAATCATATAAAGAGAATAAAAGTAATATTTTGAGAGGTGTTTGTTGTTGTCAATGACTGGTAGCGGGTACTCTAACCCCCTTGCCAGACAAATTCCCGAAGAGCGGCTCCCATTAAGACATTTTCATTTTGGGTGGCACCCCTTCCAACCTTCCTTTCACAAACCATGGCTAACTGAATCCTCGGGTGCCTGCCAACAATCTCATACCATGAAGGAGTGCCTTTTTATTTTAGTTTTATTTAGATGACACTCCTCCCAACCTTTGCTTTCTCAAGCCATGGCTAACCGAATCCTCGGGTGCCGTCCAACAATCACATACCATGGAGGAGTGTCTATTTGTAGTATCATAAAAGTTAATTAATCGGGGCTGGGAACCCCATTGCCAGCTCTTTTTGCAAAATTATTGGATAAGTGGATGAAGCCACTAGTCCATTGGTGAAAGTTGCCCAACAAGATTGAAAGATAAAACACCACATACTTCCTCATGAGCCATAAAACATTGACACAAATAATAGATGATAAATTTTGAATTGTTTAAAGGTAGCACACGAAGTATTTACTTGGGATGGCAGGAAATACCATGAAGTAGGTAGATATGGTGGACACAAATGGCATAGGTTTGGGTTGAGGTTTGGATGCACGAGAAGCATTCCCTCTCGGTACGAGTCTTTGGCTAGCAAGGTTAATTAGCAAGCACAAAAGTTGAGGGAAACAAACGAATATACATGTGACAGAAACAATCATGCATCTTTCTTGTAAGCACAAACAATTTTAACTTCAGAATAATAAGCTATGAGCTAACAAGAAAGGAAGACAATGAAACAACTATATATATTTCTCTTTTCTACTTAAACCTCAAGGTGTTGTTGCTATTGACCAATGCTAAGTTTGCCAAAACCAAATAGATTTACTCAATGCTCCCAAAGTGGTACCAATACTAAAATCAAGATCAATCATATAATAGAAATTGCAAACTAAAATAAGGTGTGCAATATGTAAATGATAAGACTTCTCATTAATATTTCATAACGATAACTCACACCAAGGGATACATAGACAACCGACTAAAGGAGAGATACTTCCACACTGCAACCCATCTTATATGATAACTTCCCTACTCATGATATGACACTACTTGATAGTAAAAAGTAAAAGGTAGTGATGATGTGATACCGTGGCACTCCCCCAAGCTTGGAACAAACCAAGGGGATGTCAATACCGATGATGGATTACTCCCTTGGCGATGGTGGTGATGAATTCCTCCCGCGCTTCTTACAGATCTCCTTCAGCTTCAGTTTCTCAGCTTGGCAATTCTGCACTAAGGCTCGAAGAGATTCATTGTTATCTGAAGTTGGCGGTGGCGACCTTGTGATGGGTATCGAGTAATATTCCAGGCATTCTACGGAGTCGGTAATTCTCCTCCCGGAGTATCTCCACTTCTCTTCTTAGAGCCCGGTATTGACCACAAAACTCATCGGTAGTCCGTAGAGCTTCTTCCAAGCACAGGGAAAGAGTCGAGGCCAAGAGCAGGTGGTAAGGGTCCCTGCAAGTTATGAGAGAAAGAATGTCGAGTGTCAACAGATCCCACCAAGATTTGCTTACTCCCAATAGCTTGTTGCTCTTGTTTTGACGACACCCTTTTCACTTCTTCCTTCGAAAGCCCTTTGCCCTTGTTGTTGGAGGCCATGGTGCTCCTAGATTGAAAATAGATCCTGGCAGAAACAGCTTGAAACAAAACACGTCGAGAAAACGATATACGGACCTCCAGGGGTCCGGGGGATTATATAGCAGGAATTTTTATGTTATAAGGAAAGTACCAGGTCGAACCAGAGTCGGAAAGAAGCGACGAGGCGGCCAGCTCATAGGGCGGCGCGGGCCAAGCCCTGGCCGCGCCGGCCTATGGGGGCACGCCCTCGTGCGTCTCCTCCACTCCGTTTCGATCTCGTAATTTTTCATATTTTCCAAAAACAGCAAAAACATTGTTCGGAAAGTAAATCGCGAACTTTTTATTACCTGTACTGTTACCTATTCAAAGTCGAGTTCGGCGGATCGTTAATTTGACCTTTGATGAAAGCCTCCGGTGTTTCCACTCGAATAACATCAACATCTACATTATAAGAATCACCCGAGATATAATGCTTGAGTCTTTGTCCATTCACCACTTGCGTGGCATTGCCTTGGAGAGAACTAATTTTAATTGCTCCCGAACGATACACCTCCTCAACAATATATGGTCCTTCCCATTTCGAGAGTAATTTCCCCGCAAAGAATCCGAGACGAGACCGATACAATAGGACTTTATCCCCAATATTAAACTCTCTTTTGATAATCCTTCTATCATGCCATTTCTTAACTTTCTCTTTAAAGAGTTTAGCATTTTCATAAGCTTCACTTCTCCATTCATCTAGAGAACTTAATTGCAGCAACCTCTTATTACCGGCTAGTTTAGGATCTTTGTTTAGTTCTCTAACAGCCCAATAAGCTTTGTGCTCTAGTTCTAAAGGTAAATGACAAGCTTTTCCATAAACCATTTTATAAGGTGACATTCCCATGGGGTTTTTATAAGCAGTTCTATAAGCCCATAGTGCTTCCTTCAATTTACTAGCCCAATTCTTCCTAGTTTTATTAACAGTCTTTTGCAAAATAGATTTAATTTCTCTATTTGATAATTCTACTTGCCCACTAGTTTGAGGATGATAAGCGGAAGCAATTCTATGATTAATACCATATTTAGCAAGAGTCTTTCTAAAACCACCATGAATAAAATGAGAACCTCCATCAGTCATAATATATCTAGGAACTCCAAATCTAGGAAAAATAATGTCTATAAGCATTCTTAAAGAGGTCTCACCATCAGCACTTTTTGTAGGTATGGCTTCCACCCATTTAGTAACATAATCAACAGCGACAAGTATATGAGTGTTACCTTCTGAAGAGGGAAAAGGTCCCATGAAGTCAAATCCCCAACAATCAAACGGTTCAATAACAAGAGTATAATTCATAGGCATTTCATTGCGTCTGGAGATATTACCAACCCTTTGACATTCATCACAAGATAAAATAAACTTCCTTGCATCTTCGAAGAGAGTTGGCCAATAAAAACCTGATTGTAGAACCTTTTGCGCGGTTCTATCTCCGGCGTGATGTCCTCCATAAGCACTACCATGACATTTACTCAATATCTCTTGTTGCTCATATTCGGGAACACATCTTCGCAGAATACCATCCACTCCTTCTTTATATAAGTGTGGGTCATCCCAAAAATAATGCCTCAAGTCATAAAAGAATTTCCTCCTTTGCTGAGCTGAAAAGGTTGGAGGCAAGTACTTGGAAACAATAAAGTTAGCATAATCAGCATACCAAGGACTATCTCGCGAGCTCACCTTTATTACAGCCAATTGTTCATTTGGAAAACTATCATTAACAGGAACAGGATCATAAGCAATATTTTCCAATCTAGACAAATTATCAGCAACAGGATTATCAGCACCTTTCCTATCTATAATATGCAGATCAAATTCTTGCAAAAGAAGTACCCATCTAATAAGTCTTGGCTTAGCATCTTTCTTTGTCATAAGGTATCTACTTGCAAAGATGATCAAGTATGAATAGTAACTTTTGAATCAACGATATAAGATCTAAACTTATCACAAGCAAAGACTACAGACTAACAATTCTTTTTCAGTAGTAGCATAATTTCTTTGAGCAGCATCAAGAGTTTTACTAGCATAATGAATAACATTCAGTTTTTTATCTACTCGCTGTCCAAGAACAAGCACCTACAAAAAAATCACTAGCATCACACATAATTTCAAATGGTAAGTTCCAATCAGGAGGTTCAACTATAGGGGCAGTTGTTAAGGCTTTCTTTAGAGTTTCAAAAGCTTCCTTACAATCATCATCAAAAACAAAAGGTACATCTTTTTGAAGAAGATTAGTAAGAGGCTTTGAAATCTTGGAGAAGTCTTTAATAAACCTCCTATAAAACCCAAGCATGACCAAGAACACTACGAATACCTTTAACATCCCTAGGATAGGGCATCTTCTCAATGGCTTCAACTTTAGCTCTATCAACTTCAATACCTCTCTCGGAAATTTTATGTCCCAATACAATTCCTTCATTAACCATAAAGTGGCATTTCTCCCAATTAAGAACAAGGTTAGTTTCTTCACATCTCTCGCAAAACTTTATCAAGGTTCCGCAAGCAATTATCAAAAGAATTTCCATAGACGGAAAAATCGTCCATGAATACCTCTACAATACTCTCACAAAAGCCATGAAAAATAGCGGACATGCATCTTTGAAAAGTAGCAGGAGCATTACATAAACCAAAAGGCATACGCCTATAAGCATAAGTTCCATAGGGACAAGTGAAAGTGGTTTTCTCTTGATCTTTAGTTTTAACAAGCAATTTGTGAAAACCCGTAATAACCATCAAGAAAGCAAAAATGAGTATTTTTAGATAACCTTTCTAACATTTGATCAATAAAAGGCAAAGGGTAATGATCTTTCTTAGTAACCTTATTAACTTTTCGATAATCAATGCACATTCTATACCCTACAACTACTCTTTGAGGTATGAGCTCATCATTATCATTAGGCACAACAGTCATTCCTCCTTTCTTAGGAACACAATGCACAGGACTAACCCATCTACTATCAGCAATAGGATATATAATACCAGTTTCAAGGAGTCTTAATACCTCATTTCTTACCACATCCTTCATCTTCGGAATTAGACGACGCTGATGTTCAACAACAGGCTTTGCATCATCTTCCATATTAATGGCGTGTTGGCAAATAGAGGGAGAAATCCCCTTCAAGTCATCAAGAGTGTAGCCAATAGCACCTCGGTGTTTCTTCAGTATTTCCAATAACCTTTCTTCTTCAAACTCTGAAAGCTTAGAACTAATAATAACATGATATATTTTCTTATCATCAATATGAGCATATTTAAGATTATCAGGCAATGGTTTTAAATCAAAGACAGGATCTTCCTTTGGTGGTGGTGTTCTACCCAGATCTTCCACCGGTAAATCATGCTTAAGAATAGGTTGACGAAGGAAAATTTCATCAAGCTCATCTCTTTCTTCCCTAAAAACTTCACTCTCACTATTCTCCAAATGTTGCTGCAAATGATTACTAGGAGCAAGAGCAATAGATGTACACTGTTCAACTTTAAAATCACTATTAGGCGAATCAATTTTATAAGGAGTTTTGGTAAATTTAGAGAAGTTAAACTCATAAGATTCACCAGCAAATTTAGTCAAAATTTTCTCTTTCTTGCAATCTATAATAGCTCCACAAGTATTTAGAAAAGGTCTACCAAAAATGATAGGACAATATTTACTAGCAACAGAACCAAGTACCAAAAAGTCAGCAGGATATTTAATCTTACCACATAGAACTTCCACATCTCGAACAATACCAATTGGAGAGATAGTTTCTCTATTAGCCAGCCGAATAACCACATCAATATCTTCAAGTTCACAAGAACCAATTTCGTGCATAATCTCCGTGTAAAGCTCATAAGGAATAGCACTAATACTTGCACCAATATCACATAAACCATAATAACAATGATCACCAATTCTAACAGATAGCATAGGAACACTAGCTTGCTTGGACTTATTAGGATGCGAAACAATATTAGAAGCATCTTCACAGAAAATAATATGACCATCTTCTACATTTTCAGTCACAAGATCTTTAACTATTGCAACAGCAGGTTCAACTTTTATTTGTTCTTCAAGTTCTATAGGTTTCTTTTCACTTTTATGAACCGCTCTATTTATAACAGAGTACTCCTTCATTTTAGCAGGGAAAGGAGTTTTTTCAATATAAGCTTCAGGAATAACATGATCAACAGTTTCCACTACAACACATTTATTTATAGATGGATCAATTTTATCTTTATACGGTTCATGATACTTATCAAAGTTCTTCTTAGGCAATTCATAATGAGAAGCAAAAGCTTTATAAAGATTTGCAGCAACTTGAGAATCAAGACCATAAGTAGCACTCATATTACGAAATTTATCAGTATCCATAAAAGCTTCGATGCATTTATAATCATAATTTATACCTGATTCTCTATCCTTGTCGTTCTCCCATCCTTCAGTATTTTCTTGGATCCGATTAAGAAGGTACCTTTTAAACTCTTCCTTGTTGCGTGTAAATGATCCAGAACAAGAAGTATCCAGCAAGGTCTTGTCTTGAAAAGAAAGTCTTGCATAGAAATTATCAATAATAATATTACTACCAGGAAGCTCATGAATGGGGCATTTGAGCATTAAAGACTTCAATCTCCCCCACGCTTGGGCAATACTCTCTCCTTCATGAGGCCAAAAATTATATATGCGATTCCGATCTTTGTGAATCTCACTTGGAGGATAGAAAGTAGAATAAAACCGGGGCACAATATCATTCCATTCAAGAGAATCCCCATTATCCAGTAATTTATACCAATGCGCCGCTTTACCAGACAGCGATATAGAGAATAGTTTCTTCCTCACTTCATCCATAGCAATACCTGCACACTTGAATAAACCGCATAATTCATGTAAGAACAAGTAAATGATCTCCAGGGTGGACAGTTCCATCCCCCGTATAAGGGTTACCCACTACACGTTCAATAATTTTCATAGGTATTTTGTATGGTATTTCTTCCTTACCCGGCGCCTCATCCACTACCTTTGCAGTAGTAGTAGATTTCCCAAATAAACACTCAAGAGAAGATCTCTCCATAATGAATTATAGCAACGAGGCAGAAATAAAATCAGCACAAACAGTAGAAATTTCCCTTACCAATTCCACTTACCAATAGCGCTTCACTCCCCGGCAACGGCGCCGTAAAATAGTCTTGATGACCCACAAGTATAGGGGGTGTATCGTAGTATCTTCGATAAGTAAGAATGTCGATCCCAACGAGGAGCAGAAGGTGTTGACAAGTAGTTTCGATGAAGGATTCACTGTAAATGCTCACAGACAAGTATTCAGGGGGTTTTGATGTAACAGATGAATAAAGTACGAGTAAGTAAAGTGTGAGAGTAATAATTGCAGCGAGTGGCCCAATCCTTTTTAGCACAAAGGACAAGCCGGTTTGTTTACTTATAATAACCAAACATTCTCGAGGACACACGGGATTTTAGTCTAGTGCTTTCGCTACATACGGCTAATTAATCTTCATTGTTTTGATAAGTGTTGTGTGGGTGAACCTATGCTAATGTACAGCCCTTCCTAGGACTAATACATACTTGTGATTATACCCCTTGCAAGCATCCGCAACTACAAAAAAGTAATTAAGATAAATCTAACCACAGCCTTAAACTCTGAGATCCTGCTATCCCTCCTGCATCGATATACCAACGGGGGCTCAGGTTTCTGTCACTCCGGCAACCCCGCAATTGGCAAACGAGTACAAGATGCATTCCCCTAGGGCCATAAAGGTGAAGTGTCGTGTAGTCGACGTTCACACGACACCACTAGAAGAATAACACCACAACTTAAATATCATAACATTGAATATTACTCAACCATACTTCACTACTAACATTTAGACTTCACCCATGTCCTCAAGAACTAAACGAACTACTCACAAGACATCATATGGAACATGATCAGAGGTGATATGATGATGAATAACAATCTGAACATAAACCTTGGTTCAACGGTTTCACTCAATAGCATCAATAACAAGTAGAAATCAACACCGGGAGAGTTTCCCCTATCAAACAATCAAGATCAAACCCAAATTGTTACAGCGGTGACGAGGTGCAGCGGTGGAGATGGCGGTGATGATGATGAAGATGATGATGATGGTGATGGAGATGATGTCCAGCTCGATGACGGTGACGATGGCGTCGATTTCCCCCTCCGGGAGGGAATTTCCCCGGCGGATCTCAGCCTGCCGGAGAGCTCTTTTTTCCTCGGTGTTCTCCGCCCCGCAGAGGCGGCTGTGGCTCTTCACGACGTACCCCTGGAGCTTAGGTTTTCGGGACGAAGGCGTACGCGAAGAAAAGGAGGCGAGAGGGGGCTGTGGGCCCCCTCCTCACAGGGCGGCGCGGCCAGGCCTTGGGCCGCGCCGGCCTATGGGGTGGGCCCACCTCGGGTCCCCTCGGCTCCCCCTTCCGGCTCCCTTCGTCTTCTGGAAAAATAGGATTTTTCATATAATTTCCGTCAACTGTTGATCTTCCGAAATATTGCATTCTGACGGCGCTTTTTCCAGCAGAATCCTGACTCCGGTGCGCGATCCTCGAATAATCATGAAACATGCAAAATAGATGAAATAACATAAGTATTATATCCAAATATGAAATATATCAATGAATAACAGCAAATTATGATATAAAATAGTGATGCAAATTGGACGTATCACCCCACGCCGTCAGCCCAGTAAAGTGGCCGTCGGCACAGCCTCGCCGTCGGCACAGGACCACCAAGGCCGACGGCAGCCGTCGGCACCGCTTGGCCGTCGGCACAGACTAGAGGAGTTGAGGTCATGTCGACAAAAGCATGATGAATCAATGAGGAAGTACATTCAAAGGTGAAACATCATCAAAAACTCGGCAGAAAATATATCTGACGAGAGAGCGATAGATGCGTTTGTAGCAGGAGTTCGACGAGGAGATTTTGTGGAGGACTTGGGAAGAACAAACCCAAGGACAATATCAGCATTAATGGAAATAGCAAACAGATGGGCAGATGGTGAAGATGCAGTACATAATAAATGACACAGGTCACCAGAGGAGGACCGCAGTCGAAATTTTCAAAATAGATGCCGATTTCCTCGACAATTTTCGAGTTACGATGTCCCAGGCCAAATATCGGCTGGGTTTCGGGGAAACAATGGAGGAAACAATAGAGATGATTATCAGAGGAGTAATGCATAGCAAGGCGACAATAGAGATGACTCTCGGAATAACAGGCAAAATAGCGGGTCAAGGTTTCAAAGACCTTTTGTAACTCCCGAAGATATGATGAACGGGCCATGTCAGATGCATTTTTATCTCGATAGCAATGGGAAAAGGCAGTCAGGACATCTGCAGAAAGACTGCCGCAATTTCCAAGCAATGCTGCGGGTTGCAGGGATAGCCAATGCTCAAGTAACAAATAGAAACCCCCAGGGGCCCAGGAGTGAGATCCACTTGCCACCTCCTCCCGCGATCACGGACGAAAATCGACATCAGCTCAGAATAGCGGCAGCACCACACCCACCTCCATATGTTGATCCTAACTCCAATGGCGCGGTCTCGATGATTCAGAAAGCTAGGCCATCTAATAGGGCTCAGAAGGTAATCTCGCGGCAAGTGTTCATGGCGGAGAAGATGCCTCCACCAACGGTTGAGTACCTAAATTGGTCAGGGCAAGACATTGGCTTCACAATAGCGGATCACCCGCAGCAAGTTCCTCGACCAGGGCAGTCAGCACTTATCTTACCAGTAGTAATCACAGGATTCGACGTATCTCGAGTGTTTATAGATGGCGGCAGCAGCTTAAACCTATGCAGATACGCTAAGGAAGATGAACATCTCCCTAGCAAATTTGAAACCAACCGACACACGTTTTCATGGCATCACACCAGAGAAGCCAAGTTACCCACTGGGGAGGATCAATCTCGACGTTCAGTTCGGGACCCGAGAAAATTACAGGATAGAAATGTTGGAATTCAAAGTTGTGGATTTCCCGTCGCAATATCACGCTTTGTTGGGACGGCCAGCATATGCCAGATTTATGGCAGTTCCACATTATACGTACTTATTATGGAGGCTACCTGGGCCTAAGGGACCAATCACAGTCAAAGGAAGCTTCGCGCTAGCCGATAAATGTGACAAGGATTTTCATCGACTATCAGAAACTTTCGGGATGCAGGCAGAATACATGGCGTCGAGGCTTACAACTGATTATGACGTGCTACCAGATGTAGGGAGGCCTAACAAGGAACCAACCTTCAACCCCGCAAAAGATTCGAAGGAGGTGCAGATTCACCCAACAGATCCGAAGAAAACAACGTCCATCGCGACAAACATGGACCTCGCATAGGAAAGCGCGCTCGTCGAGTTCCTCCGTGAGCACTGGAAAATCTTCGCATGGTGACCAGCTGACATGCCAGGAGTACCCAGGGAACTTGCCGAGCACCACCTAAACTTGGATCCACTAGCGAGACCAATAAAACAACCTTTGCGGCGTTTTTCGGAGCCAAACCGCAAAGCTATGCTGTCGGAGATTAATCGACTGAGAGAAGCTGGTTTCATCAAGGAACTGCATACAGAGGCCACGTGGGTCGCAAACCCAGTATTGGTTCCGAAGAAAAACACTAAAGTCCTTCGCATGTGTGTCGACTTTACGTGTCTCAACAAACATTGTCCAAAGGATCACTTTCCCCTCCCGAGGATCGATCAAATTATCGACTCCACGGTAGGATGTGAACGTCTTTCCTTCCTGGATGCCTGTTCTGGTTATAACCAGATCAGATTAAAAGAAGAAGATGAAGTCAAAACAGCGTTCATTACACCTTACGGCGTGTTCTGCTATAGAACAATGTCTTTTGGTCTGAAAAACGCGGGAGCAACATATCAGCGGATGATGCAGAAGTGCTTAGCAACACAGATTGGAAAAAACGTACAAGTATACATTGATGATGTCGTCATAACATCAAAAAAGGGGGCAACGTTAATTGAGGACTTGAAAGAAACCTTCGACAACCTCGATAAATTTTGTCTCAAGCTGAATCCGACGAAGTGTTCTTTCGGCGTCCCTACAGGAGAACTTCTCGGGTTCCTAGTCTCAGCAATAGGGATTGAGGCTAACCCCGAAATATCCAAGCTATCGTAACAATGAGGAAGCCAACAAAGTTGAAAGAAATACAACAGTTAACTGGACGAGTCGCAGCTTTGAGCAGATTCGTCGCTAGATTGGGAGAAAAGGCGTTACCGTTCTACGCCCTAATCAAACAAGGAGAGAAGTTCCAGTGGAACGAAGAGGCAGATAGAGCTTTCGAGGATCTTAAACGCGCAATTTCAACACCACCAATCTTGGTGGCGCCAAAAGAGAAGGAACCCCTCCTGCTATACATTGCGGCTACACCCCAGGTGGTCAGCACGGCGCTAGTTGTCGAAAGGGAAGAAGAAGGAAAACTCCATGGAGTGCAGAGGCCAGTATATTTCATTAGTGAAGTATTGTCGCCTTCAAAACAGAGGTACCCACAGTACCAGAAACTAGCATACGGAGTGTTTACAACCGCAAGAAAATTGCGGCACTATTTTTCGGCGCATCCGATAATAGTGGTCAATGAGGCGCCTTTATCCAATATACTAAACAATCCAGAGGCTACAGGTCGTGTCTCCCTTTGGGGAATAGAACTTTCCCCTCGGGACATCACGTATGAAAAAAGAAAAGCAATAAACTCGCAAATTTTGCCAGACTTCATCGCAGAGTGGATGGAGATGCAAAACACAGGACCCCCGGATCTATCGAGAACCTGGACTACGAACTTTGACGGGTCCAAGAGGTTAGAGGGAGCCGGAGCAGGCGTGATACTCGTATCACCTGAAGGCAACAAATTAAAATATGTCTTACGGATGACGTTCCCAAATGCATCTAACAATGAGGCAGAATACGAAGCTCTTATACACGGGATGAAGATGGCGAAAGCCTGCGGCGCAACTCGACTAAAAATCTTTGGCGATTCACAATTGGTGGCTTAGCAAGTCATGAACCAATGTGATGCAGTCAATGATAGCATGGTGGCATACAAAGAAGTATACAATGAGCTCGAGAAATTATTTGATGGATGCGAGGTAAATCACATCAGCAGGCTAAGCAATGATGAAGCCGATGTTCTTGCAAACATCGGGTCGCAGTGTCTTGCGATTCCTCCGGGCGTGTTCTGGGAGGAGATTACAGAGAGATCCACAAAGCCGAGGAAATCAAAAAAGAAGGAGAAGGATGAGAAATCCTCGGGGGCTACGAAAGAAACACTGGAAGAAGAAGAGGAACAGGATCTAGTACTGATGGTGCAAGTTCCATGGATGCAGGCATACATATCATACATCCTAAGGAAAACAAAACCCGACGATCCAGTTGAAGCAAGGCGAGTTATTAGACGATCCAAAGCTTTCACGGTGGTCAAAGGGGAGTTATACAAGCGAAGTATTTCGGGTGTGTTACAAAGGTGCCTTACACCCGAAGAAGGAAGGACAATCCTGAAGGACGTGCACGAAGGAATATGTGGTCATCACGCGAGCAGTCGAGCTATTGCAGCCAAGGTTTTCCGGGCTAGATTTTATTGGTTGACAGCAATTGAGGACGCGAAGGAGATAGTACGAACTTGTGACGCGTGCCAGAGATTCGCCGCAAAGCCTCACTCTCCGGCAGCGGAGTTGATGCCAATACCCTTATCTTGGCCCTTTGCTCAGTGGGGTCTCGATATGGTGGGAAAGTTACACAAAGCTTCGCCAGGAGGATACGAGTACATGCTCGTCGCTGTCGACAAATTCACAAAATGGATAGAAGCAAAGCCGATAGATTCACCAGACGCATCATCAGCAATAAAGTTCGTGAAAAGCATTGTTTTTCGATTTGCAGTACCTCATAGCATAGTCACGGACAACGGCAGTAACTTCACATCCAAGGAATTCAAGGCGTACTGTGCAGAGGTAGGCATCAAATTGCACTTCGCGTCAGTTGCGCATCCTCAAACCAATGGCCAAGTCGAGAAAGCCAATGGTATCATCTGCAATGGTATCAAGAAGCGCTTGTTAGGGCCATTGGAAAAAGCTCGACATACTTGGCCAGAGGAGTTGCCAAGTGTGTTGTGGAGTATTCGAACAACACCAAATACGGCGACACAGGAAACTCCATTTTTTCTGGTCCATGGAGCCGAAGCAGTATTGCCAATAGAGATAGAGCATGATTCTCCAAGAGTCACGGAGTATGATGAGGAAGCTTCTAGAAGGGCACTGGAAGACGATGTCGATGCATTGGACGAAGCCAGAGATGAAGTATTGTCACGGGTCACTAAATACCAGCAAGACCTGAAAAACTACCACAGTCGACATCTGCGACCAAGATCCTTTCAGGTTGGAGATTTGGTTCTTCGACTCAATCAAAATAGTACTGAAAAACTCGAGTCGCCATGGCTTGGCCCTTACGTCGTCACAGAAGTAATCGAAGGAGGAGCGTACAGGATAAAGGACAAAAAGACAGGGGATCCCGAGAAAAACCCCTGGAATGTGGCGCAGCTACGGCGTTTTTACGCCTAGAGTCGAAATATAGTCCTCCTTGTAAAAATACAATGTACTGAAACGCCCGTGAGTTTTCAGACGCACTCTTTTCCTTTTTCGGGGCACCGAGTGGGGCCGGAAAAGGTTTTTAATGAGGCGGGCTCGCGGTGCTGCAATATAATAAAGATAGTCGAGATATATATCTTTTTCTTAGACAGGATCGGGGGCTTATACCCAAGAGTTACAATATACATTACAGACAAATATTTCGCTTTGGTGCACAACACCTCGCAAAATAAATAAAGATACAAAATAGCGATCAGCAAAAACACTCGGGGGCTCGTACCCGCAAATATAGTATATTCAATAAGAATTTGGTTGCCTTGGTTTAAAACCTCGCATACACAGTAAAGAAATTTACCACCGAAACACTCGGGGGCTTGATGAGGAAAAATAGAAACACTTACTAGCTCTACAAATATAGAATATGTTTACAACATACAAGATGCAATTCCTGAGAAAACTCGACAAGCTACAAGGAAAAATATCAATGATGGCCCAGTATATTATCTATGGTCATCCGTTCAGGATTGATAGTACGGGTACTGTGTTCAGCATAGCTGCCTTTCACGAAGAATTCAGCGTCCATCCGAAGAAGTTCATCCATCATATCTTCTGCTATAGGAGTCACATGATCATCAATTTTGCCAACGTCTCTCTTCCTTTTCGCCATCTTGGCCAGGCACTTGGTAACAATTTGACTCATGTCAAACTTGGGATAGCAGATTTTTATCATCATCATAGCGAACCTGGCGCCGGTAGATAATTGAGCTCGCACAAAGTTATGAATACGAGGAGCATCCCAAAATTTCTCCATCAAACCAAGAAGAGTGTCGGGCGCCTCGTTCCGAGGAAACATCGTCTTGTAAACCAGGGACAATGTTTTGGTGCAGAAATCAAGGAACTCGCGAACCTGACAGGCGCGGTCTTGAAACCTGACAATCTGTCGGGTTCGCTCTGGAGTGGCCCAGAACAGAGAACCATGGTCAAGAGAAAGGTTAACGAGAAGATTTGTCCTTGCGTTTACCCTTTCGTCTTCGGCAGCAGCGTCGAGAAAGGAACCTATTTGGCGACGGCACAGGAATTTCAAAAAAAAGGATACAGCAGGAAGACAGAAGAAGTTTCGATTTGAAAAAGCATACCTGACATATCCACACTGGCTTCATTCATCAATTCGAGCATAAAATTTTCTCGAGTGGTTGCCTTTTCAGCTTCAGAAACGGCGGCTTCCTTGGCAGCTATGGCTTCTCGAGCCTGTTGAAGTGCAAGTTTCTCTTTTTCGGATGCCTTGCGAGATTGCTCCATCATCACAAGTGTTTGCTTCTTCGCATACTGAAGTTGTTGACGAAGTTCTTCCAAGTCTTGCAGAAAATTCTTACTCAAGGAATCTTCACCAAGTTTAGTATTAACAAGCGCTTTCTTCAAGCGAGAAGAAGTAGACAAAATATCGGAAGGAGCAGGAGTTGGAGTATAGTTATCGAACGTCAACTGAAAGAAAAGGCTCGACGTCAATCATCAAGCAAGATAGAATTCCATTAATTTTCAGAATATTTACAAGACATTACAATGGAGAAAGCCCTAACAAACTAGTGGGGTAGGCGTCGCCAAAGATACTTTAGCGACAGCATCAAAAGAAAAAAGAAAAGAAAGAAAGGGTGGTCTACTTGACCTCCGGCTTGGATGCGCTTGGAGCAGGAGCTGGTTTAACACCAAGGAAAGAAAGGATTGGTTTTGAGGGAGGCTTGGCAGCTCTAATTAGAGATTGCCATTTCTTCGTTTCCATCTCCCCTATGTCGCCAACCTTGGTCCAATCAACGTTTTGCTGGCTATCAGCAATCCACGCGATGGTGCCCTCAATGCCAATCTTCAGGCCCTCTTGGCGAAGTTTGAGCCCAAGATCTTCCGGCACGTTGAAGCCTTTGGCAAGAGCAACAAAAGTGTTGGGCTCCTCTTTCTTCGGGAAGAAGTAGGGGAAAAGCTTCGACAGACCTGCCTCAGCGTCAGCAAGGCCTTCGCGTGCTTCATCCCCATGGATTTCAAGAAGGGTCAGTGCGTCGAGAAGCTCGTCGCCTTTAGGACCATCCACTTCGTATTCTTGATGAGTTCTCCCTGAAAACAAGCAAAGGGTAGCTCGTAAATAAAGAATGCTCGGAAAATGTGAAGTAACCCGAGGAAATGCACAAGGATTCGAGCACTTACTAACAAAACGTCGACTCTGTGCCTCCAAGCGACTGAGGATCTTTCCTTCTCGAGCAGCCTGCTCAGTCACTTTGTCGCTCAAAGCAGTTTCTGCGTCATGAAGTCTCTTCCGAAGATCTTCAACACCAGCAGCATCTGCCTTGGCCTTTTCAGCATCGGCCTTGGCCTTCTTGGCATCCGCTTCAGCCTTCTTACGAGCCTTTTCACTTTGCTCCAATTTTTGAGCAAGTGCATCAGCATGCTTGTTGGCTTCCGCAAGATTTTTCTGCCAAAATAGTCAAAACCAGTCAAAATCACGACAAGAAAGGAGTGAGAAGTCGTGGGCCAGGAGACGCAGCAAAATATTACCTTCAGCTTTGCTAGCATATTCACGGTACCCGACGAATTGGGCACCGAAGCGGATGAATTCCTTAATCAAAGGCTAATAAAGAAAGATAGAGAAAGAAAGCGTCAATATAGTAAAAAGTTCGACAGCACAAAGCAAAAACGAGGCAAACAACGAAAAAATTCGATAGCATCGGAAAATACTTGAGCACAAAAAAAGAGAAGGGACTTACATCATCCAAAAGAGGAGTCGTGGAACCACCCAATTGTAAGGCAGGCTCCGTGATTGATTCAACCCTTGCCCTTTTTGGCGAAGGGACACGGGGGCTTGCAGGAGGAGTAGGTTGTTCGGTGTTTTGTTGAGGAGGCGAAGATTCTTCTCCTTCAATTTGCACTTCTGAAACAACTAAAGTACGCGACGTACTCGTTCGAGCAGTCGCGTCAATAGCTTGCGCTTCTTCCTCGTCACCACTACAGTAAAATGGCGACAGTATAAGAAGCAAGATAGACAAAAAACGTCAAGAGCAAAACAGTAAGAGGCAAGGGGTAACTAACGAGCTGACGAGGGCATCATCGTATGGATTGAAAGCTGCCTTCATATCTGAAGGACCAGCTTCTTCGGCTTTGGAGGTGCCGGAATCTTCGACTTCATCCCTCTTCCTTTTGTTCCTTGGAGAAACAGCAGGAGGAAGGGAGTGTGTCGAGGTAGTGGCCTCAGACTCAGCATCTTTTTCAGAAGAAGCCGCGGATTTGTGAGAACCCGCGACTTCGCTTTCAGGGCGCGAGGTGCCTTGGTTGTCATCATCGACAACGGTACAGTCTTCAACTTCTCCACCCTCGGGAAGAGGAGGAAGAGAAGCGAGAACGGGGTGGTTCTGAGATAAAGAAAGAGTGTCGATAAAAAAGAAGTTATGCAAAAAAAAAAGCTAGCAAGACAGTAGTCGATAAAAAAAAGTAAAACTCGAGGAGACAATATAGCAACTAAAAGGAAACATTACCTCGGGGAGGGGATTGGCGCCACTATATGGCGCAATGCGGCAAGAGGATGGAATTGGATCCTTCTTGTTGAGCGATGAGATTTTGCGGATAAGCTTTTCAAAATCCTTCAAAGGAAGGTCTTTTGAGAGCCTGTCGACATCTTCTTCACCAGCATACTTCCAGAGGGGATTTTTGCGAGCCTGGAGAGGCTGCACTCTAATCCTAAGGAAATAGGCAGTAATCTCAATACCCGAAAGTTCCTTGCCACGGGTGTTCTGTAGCTCGTGGATGCGAGTCATTAGCGCTTCTGTCGCCAACTTCTCGGCTTCGGTAGCTTCAGCATCCCAGGAACGGCGGCGAAGGATTTTGGTTTCTCCGTCAAAAGGGGCGATGTTGTACTCCACTGGAGTGGAGCTTTCTTCATGGATATACAACCACTTCTCCCGCCAACCTTGGACAGAGTCGGGGAATTTGACGTCGAAATATTCGACGTCAGAACGAACACAGATAACAACGCCGCCAATGTTGTAGGCGACGTTGTGGGAGCCATTACGGCGGAGGCAGAAGATACGCTTCCACAGAGCCCAATTAGGTTGGACCCCGAGGAAGCACTCACACAATGTGATAAAATTCGACACGTGGAGGATGGAATTGGGCGTCAACTGATGCAGTTGAAGCCCATAGACAAACAAAAGACCCCGAAGAAACTCATGGATTGGGGGAGAAAGACCTCGGATGAGGTGGTCAAAGAAACTGACCCGATACTCGATTGGAGGCCTTGGATAGCTCTCCTCCTTGGGGAAGCGGAGTGAGTTCTCCTTCTTGCTGAACCCCATCTTCTTCAGCAGGTTGATGTCTTGGGCAGAGATCTTGGATCTCTCCCACTCGGCGCTTCCCAGATCCGCCGTCGCCATCTTCGACTCTGGAGTGTTGTGCCTAGTCAAACGGATGCGAGGCGGCATCAATGAGTTTGGCGGCGAAGGGTGTGAGTGTGGTTGAGCGCTTAAAGCAATGGGAGCAATGGAGGATTTTGCAGAAGAGAAGCAGAGGTGCGGCGCGAGCGAAAGGACTAGAGGAGGAAGACGATACCTTTATATAGAGGTGTGGTGAATCGACGTGCCGTTGGATGGAGAGATTGCGGGACAGATGGTGTACACGTGGACAAGGGGTAAAAAGTAATTTCAGTTGGACAAGAAAAGACAGGAGCTACAGTACGTGCGCCAGAAAAAGCGGAGGACGTGTGTCTCCCACTTGCACGACGTGTCAAATTGATGAGGTTTCTGGGCCCGCAAGGCAGAGAGAGAGCGGTTCTCGCGTTTTCCCGATACATTGGTCGTGGCTGTCGTCAGCAATGATGTCACCTTGGTAAAAGAAAATCTCGGCTATGAAGCTTCACAAGAACGGCGACAGCAGAAGATTATTGTTTATTTCGAGAGCCTTTGATCAAATACAAGTTTTTGCTCAAATGCTCGGGGGTTACTTTGGAAAAATGAAAAATTCGAGAAAGACAAAATAGAAATGGCGAGTGTCTATGATCAAATACAAGTATTTGCTCATAGCCTCGGGGGCTACTCCCATCGGGAACGCTGTTCGCGCACCCGAGAGATTTGAAAAACTATGCGACAGGTGAAAACTATAGCGACATAAGGCGTGGAGCCTACACCCAAGCACAAGTCCTTGACTGTAGCCTCGGGGGCTACTCCCATCGGGAACGCTGTCCGCGTGCCCGATGAAATTATAAAAAAAGAGAGAGAAAAAGAAGAAGAAAAAGTGAGCATATTTCGAGTTATATAAATAACTCTACATATACTCCCATCGGGAAAGCAATATAAGTCATCCGTTGACTCAATAAAATGTGCTATTCCAACAGCCGAATAAGCACTCGACAATATATTCCCAGAACGCCATAGTTGCGAACAATTTCTGAATGCCGCAAAACTTTGCGAAGGTAAGACCCCGGATCCGTTCTGTGTGGCATGGCGCCGTCTCTGACGTCGGTTTGCTACTTTTTTCCGTATCAACAGATACGAAGAAAAATCCTAACGGACGCGTTAGGTACCCGATAAATACGACTGGGACTCGACAGAATGGTAAGACCATAAGCGGCACCTGTCGAAGTTTACACCAGTATCCCGAGATCATGTCCAGGGACGTGATCTTGAAGTAGGTTTTTGCGGATTGCCACTAGAGCAGTTAACTAGTACCTGATCCGTCAGATGAACTAGCCCCAACTACCATTATCCCTGTACAATATAGAAATTCGTTTGCAAAGATATATGATAAAGATCAGAGTTATTGAACAAATATAAAGTTGGAGATTTTCCCTGACTCTGCGATTCAAGCAAAATCTCGGGGGCTACTGACATAGGCATCCCCAATGGGCCTGCCGAAGATGGTACCCGGGGTTTATTGAAGGCCCACGACCCAAAGGATAAGAAGATTCGGAAGCCCAAGATACTATTAAGGAAAGCTAGAGTTGTAATAGGAGTCATTGTTTGTAATCTTGCGGGACGGGTTAGAAACCCTCCCGGACTCTGTAAACTTGTGTATCACGAATCCCTCGGCTCCGCCTCCTATATAAGGGGGAGTCGAGGGACGAAGAAGGGATCGAATCATTGTCTCACAAACCTTAGTTTTTACATCGTCGAGTACTTTTCGGCTGAAACCTTCGAGATCTACTTGCCCTCTACATCCAACGAAACACTAGTCTACAACTTGTAGGCATTGACTAGTTAATCCCTTGTCAGTGTCCATGGTGGTGGACCCGGTCGACGCTTGGGTGCGCTCGAGCCCTGCCGGGGAGGATCGCCCACCCCTCTCCTCTCAGTCGCTGGCGCTGGCTGACAGCGAGATGGTGGTGGAGGGGCCCCAGCAGGTTGCGCTGTGTGGCGTTTGGGTTGGCGAGTCTGGCGCCCAGGTGGAGGTGGAGGAGCCGCTGCGGGACGGGCCACCCGCAGCTGCGGTCTCGGCCAAGTCTAGCCGGAGCGGAGTCACGTACTCCAGGCAGACGGCGGCTAAAGGCAAACGCACGAAGACGGTGGTGGTCGAGACGACACGCAAGAGCACGAGGAACCGGGGAGCCGCGGCTACCCCCACCATGGAGAAGGCACAACAGCGGGCGGCGGAGCGGAACTTGGAGAAAGGTAATCCCTTCACCGTCCTTGATTCCCTCTCTGACTCTCATCTCTCCCGTGTGGCTTCGGATAGTTGTGTGGTTTTCACTCCTTCGGCAGGGTCTCCTATTGAGGCGATGTCTTTGATCCGCGCTAAGGAAAGAGCCCAGGCGGCGCTTGCAGAAGTGGCGGCCAGCAGGGAGGCTGCGGAGCTGGCCCATGCTCATGCTGCCGGGGAGGCAGCACAGGCGGAACCCGGGGTGGCGCGGCCGGTGGAGACCCGGGGCTCTACTGCGCGCACTGCGCCGGCCGGGGGGGCCTCGGCTACCACATCCAGCGGGGAGGGGCCCGTCTCGGATGTCCTGGCAGACCAGATGCAGGGAGCATCTAAGTCCGGCACGTTGCAGGGGAAGCGTGCGAAACGCATTACTTGCCCAGTTTTGGCGGTTCGGAAGGGGCGCGGCAAACGGACAACTGCTAGATGAAAGCTCTCTCCTACAACATCAGGGGTTTCGGTCGGGAGGGCCGGAGAACCCAGCTTAGGGACTACATTAGAACCAACAGGTTGGATATCATCGAGCTACAAGAAACCATTAAACAGGACTTCTCCACTGCGGAGCTGCAGAGCTTAGAGGTGGGAGGCCTCTTCGCTTGGAATCACCTACCGGCGGTGGGTCACTCCGGCGGTATGCTCCTGGGATTTAGGGATGAATCCTTTGAGGTTGGGGCGTGGAGGATGGGAACCTTCTTCCTCAGCGCCACCGTCTTGCAACGCAACACCAACATGAAGTGGTGCTTCATGCTGGTCTACGGTCCGGCTGACCACACCCGCACGGAGGAGTTCTTGGGGGAGCTCGAGCTTGCGGTCCAAGCGGTGCCCGGTACCTCCGGTAGTGGCCGGGGATTTTAACCTTATCCGGTCAGCTCGGGATAAGAACAACGGGAACATCAACTGGCCTCGGATTCGCAGGTTCAATGACTCCATTGCGGCCATGTCGCTTTGGGAGATCAACCGGGCGGGGGCCCGCTTTACCTGGACCAACAGACAACTCTGTCTGATCAGGTGTGTGCTGGACAGGGTCTTTGTTTCACCCGCCTGGGAGGTGGCTTTTCCTTTCTGCTCCGTTACGGCTATCACGAGGATTGGGTCAGACCACAACCCACTCCTCCTGGATAGTGGGGAAGTCACGGTTCGGAGACCACCACGGTTTTTCTTCCAGACATGGTGGTTCCGTGTTGCGGGCTTTGGGGAGCTCATCAACGGCAAACTGCACCGCTACCTGCATGAGCTGGGTCCTCACTGGGACAGCATAGATGGCTGGCACTGCATTGCTAGGAATCTACGTCAGTTCCTAAAGGGCTGGGGAGCCAATTTGGGGAAGGAACGGAGGGTTTTTAGGGCGGACCTCCTGGCGCAGATTGACGGACTGGACCGGCAGGCGGACTCTGACGGGTTGGATGAGGAGGGTTGGGCCCTCAGATACCATCTGGAGGACCAACTACTCCTCATGGACAGCCTTGAGGAGGAGTACTGGAGACAACACAGTAGGGTGCGTTGGACGGTCATGGGGGACTCCTGCACGGCGTATTTTCACACCATCGCCAACGTAAGGCGACGGAAGTGCTCGATCCCTCGGCTTGTCACGGACCACGGGGAGGTCGACGAGCAGCTGGGCCATATGGAACACGTATATTCGTTCTATCGCGGCCTCATGGGTTCTAGGGGGAGGAAAGGGTCTTCTCCCTCCACTCTGATTTGTGGTCTGGGGACCATCAGATCCTTCCGGCGGAAAACCTCCCGCTCGAGTTGACCTTTACTCCTGCCGAGCTCGATGAGGTCCTTCTCAGCATGAGGACGGATTCCGCGCCCGGGCCGGATGGGTTGCCGGTCACCTCTTCAAGCGATTCTGGGGAATCCTGCGAGAGCCCATCCTCAAGATCCTGAACGACTTCGTTTTGGGTAGGGTGGATATCGCGCGTCTGACTTTGGGGTCATCACCCTGATCCCAAAGGTTAAGGGGGCGGACACGATCAAGCAGTTTAGGCCTATAGCGCTTATCAATGTCATCTTCAAGTTTGTGGCAAAGGCGTATGCGACCCGCTTAGCGCCGATTGCCCATAGAACCATTGATAGGAGTCAAACTGCTTTCATCCGGGGTAGGTGTCTTCATGAGGGGGTGCTCGCCCTACACGAAATTGCACACGAGCTCCATGCCAAGAGGCTTGGGGGCCTCCTGCTTAAACTCGACTTTGAGAAGGCCTACGATAGGGTGAACTGGGATTTCCTCCGAGAGATCCTACAACGCAAGGGTTTTTTGGACATGAATGTTCACAGGTTGATGCAGCTGGTCATGGGAGGCCAGACTGCTATCAACGTCAATGGAGAGGTGGGACCTTTCTTCCGTAACGTGAGGGGTGTGCGGCAGGGGGACCCCCTCTCGCCGATCCTTTTCGATTTCCTCATGGATGGCCTCGCAGCGATGTTGGCCAAGGCTAACTCGGCTGGCCACATCCGCGGGGTCGTCTCACACCTCATCCCAGGGGGGTGTCACACCTTCAGTATGCAGACGACACCCTTGTCATGATTGAGCCCTCGGATCTGGGGATTGGGAACCTTAAATTTCTCCTGTTATGCTTTGAGAACATGTCGGGTCTTAAGATCAATTTTGACAAGAGCGAGGTTTTCGTGACAGGGGTCACGGAACCGGAGTAGCGTAGGGTTGCGCACATGCTCAACTGCAAACTGGGCAAGCTCCCGATGAAATACCTTGGTCTGCCGGTGAGTAGTCGGGCACTTCGGGTAGCGGATTAGGAATTCCTACCGGAGAAGGTGAGTCACCGGGTAGAGCCATGGCAAGGCCTCTTTCTCGCCTCGGCCGGCCGGCTTGAGCTCACTAACTCCTGTCTTTCGAGCCTTCCTATGTTCACTATGGGCCTGTATCTTCTACATGACTCCACCCATGCGGCTATGGATAGGTCTCGGTCCCGATTCTTGTGGGAAGGAGTTGGCAAGGGGAGGAAATACCACATGGTGGATTGGGCCACCGTGTGTAAACCTAAGCAGTTTGGGGGCTTAGGGATCCTCAACACCAAAACAATGAACATTGCACTGATGTTGAAATGGATTTGGAAGTACTACCAGAACACAGGGGGACTGTGGGCTGACCTGCTTCGGGCAAAGTACCTCGGGGAAAGGGATTTTTTTCTCTAAGAACGTGCCGGCTAGGGGATCCCAGTTTTGGAACTCCATACATAAACTTAAATGGTATTTCAAACTGGGAGCTCGCCATAAGGTTCACATTGGGAAGTGGACCTACTTCTGGCTTGATTGGTGGTCGGGGCGAGGGCCTCTTAGAACTCGCTATCCACTCCTCTTTGGTTGTTGTTCCAACCCCTTCGCCACGGTCCATTCGACTAGGGTGGTCGATGGGAGCCCCGGGGAGTGGCGTATCCGGTTCTGCCGGCACCTTGGCTTGGCGGAAAAGGTCGAATGGGATGATTTGTGCCGTGAAATCCAAGGTCTCCCGGATGAAGTAGGGAATGATCAGATTTCCTGGTCCCTGGAGTCCTCAGGGGAGTACTCCACTCGGTCGGTGTACTGTGGACTCCTGCAGGGTGCAGCAGTTACGCACTTCAAGGAGGTGTGGCGGACACGTGTTCCACCCAAGATCAAAGTCTTCCTTTGGCAGCTGATACGTGGAAAGTTACCCTCCTGCGAACAGGTGGCCAAGAGGCGAGGGCCGTCCAATGGCTTTTGCGCTCTTTGTGGAGAGGTGGAGGATTGCAACCACATTTTCTTCACTTGCCCCATGGCGGGTTACATGTGGGCCGGGGTTAGGGAACTCCTACATTGCACTTGGAACCCGGCAGGGGTTGGGGATTTCATTGCCTTAGCACAGGGTTTGCTAGGCCCCCTTCGTAGATTAGTATGGTTTACCTTTGCGGCCCAATGCTGGGCCCTCTGGAATATTAGGAACAAACTAACTATTGAAGGGAAACTGATTGGCAATGCAGCTGACGCATTCTTCCACATGTTGCTTTATATGCAGTCTTGGAGGGTTCTGGTCAGACCGAGGGATCGGGCGTTGCTGGACTTGGCGGTGGACGAGGTCAGGAGGCTACATGCGCGGACTAGGGCGACTTAGCACATTCGACCCGCTTCAGGGCTTTGTATCTTACCGCTTTGTACTTGTGGTGCTGGGCTTAGCATAGGACTTGTCTAGTTGTGGTTTTTTCCTTTCTTGGCTGCGCGTGTGTGGCGTGAGTCGTGTTGATGGCTGTAAACTTTGACTTTGGGTCGCTTGCTTTATTTATAAAGCTGGGTCTACGGACCTTCGGTTTAAAAAAAAAACCTACATTGACAGAACCTGGAAGTGTAGAGAAGAGAGGAGCGACTCAGCCAGCTAATGAAACGCATAATCTTGCCTTTCCAATCCAAAGTAGAAAAAAACATTACGTACTTCAGTGAAACACACTACCTCAGTCCGTACTATGCTAGCGTATTGGCTGGGTGGCCTCGTGCATGAGTACATTTATGCGCATCCACATATCTGTCCGGGGACAGACGTGAGAGAGGAGCCAAATCAACACCTCGTACAGGTGACGTAAGTTGGTGGGAATTAGCTTAATTCTCAGTATAAGAGATGAGTAAAGATTTAAACTTCAAGGCCCGCAACAATTTTACCACATGATTGTTTACTCGTTGCACTACGGGAACCCGCCAAGGGGCCGACGGCCAGAATCTGTGCCACGGCCGCCATCGGCACAGAACCCCACGCCGTCAGCCCAGTAAAGTGGCCGTCGGCACAGCCTCGCCGTCGGCACAGGACCACCAGGGCCAACGGCAGCCGTCGGCACCGCTTGGCCATCGGCACAGACTAGGCATGTGCCGACGGCTCTACTCCTAGCCGTCGGCACATAGGCAACTGGTAGGGCCACCGATAGCCACCGACAACGGCGTCAGCGGGGGCAAACGGCGTCTATCTGTGCCGACGGCCAGGCCGTCAGCACAGCTTCCCTCTACGTGCAATTTTTTCCCTCCGGCCAATCCCGCCATTTTTCCCCGCTCCTTCCTTCCCTCCCGCCATTCTTCTCGCGCCCATTCTCTCCCGCCAAGTATTCTCGCCGTTTCAGCCCTCGTCGTCCTATATATAGCCATGTCTTCTCCACGAATATCACCAGCAACATTTCTCTCCTCATCAACTCTCTCATCCAAAAGCACCACAGAATCCTCTGAGCTCAGCTGCCGTCGAGATGGCTCCTCCTCGCCGTAGCAACACAGGCTTCACCGGCGTTCGCCAGCGGGCTGCGGGCCATTTCGCGGCTGAAATCACCGCCGGTGGTGTGCGTGTGTGGCTCGGCACCTTCTACACGAAGGAGGCTGCTGCCCGCGCATACGATGTTGCGGCTTGGAGGTTTGGCCGGCCGCGCCATGAATTAAACTTCCCGGAGGTCAGGTCTCTGACGGAAGCCCAGAGTCTCTCTACTGAGCCGCTACTTCGCTCAGAGGGTGAAGCGCGGCGGTTCAGAGATGGCCAGCGGCGGATTGATACCACCGAGGCGGACGAGCAGTTCATGGCACAGTGGCACAGAGATTATCCCGGAGACGTCGCGGCCACACGCGCATTCTGGAAGGAGAAGCAGACGTACATGAGAGAGAGGAGGGCGGGAAAGCGGTAGAGGAGGGCCGAATATGAAGCGGAGTACGCCAAAGGAGAGGCGTCGACATGAGGGGAAGATGATGAACGGTGGTTGTGGAACCTCTCAAGTACCGCTTCAGAGGACACCCCTAGCGAGGACGAAGATTTCGACAACTGATTAGTATGTGTGTGTGTCGAGTCCGTGTGTCTAGCGGGTCATGTGTTGACCCAGTGTTAAGTGCTTTGTTCGTGTGTGGGTTTAGTTCTTTAAGTGTGTTGGTTTGTGTGTGAGTAGTGTAATTTTTAGGTGCTTTGCTTCGTGTGTGGGTGTAGTTCTTTAAGTGCTTTGGTTTGTGTGTGGTCTAGTTCTTTAAGTGCTTTGGTTTGTGTGTGGCTCTAGTTCTTTAAGTGATTTGTATCATGTGTGGGTCTCAAGTTCTTAAGTGTATCATTATTGTGTGTCGTCAGAAATCCAGGATCTGTATGTGGAAACTCCTGGTACGGCTCAAACGGAGCCTATTTTATGGTAAAGTATGCCCAACCTATGGTTTCCATGTACATATGTCCTAAATAAACCAAAGGAAATAAAAAAATCCATTGTTACACCGTCACACGGAAAAAACTATAGGGGTAGATCTGCGGGGTCCCCGCCCTAGGGTTTCCGAAGATACAGATTACCGGAGCGTCGGAACCGCTCAAAAACTTGCATATGTCCCTAGCATGTGTGCACAAGTGTGATGTAGGGTTTGGCTAACCTTGCATGTACCCGGCGTTGACGATTTTCGCAGACATGGGCCAGCACTTGGTGAAAATCCAGGATCTGTATGTGGAAACTCCTGGTACGGCTCAAACGGAGCCTGTTTTATGGTAAAGTATGCCCAACCTATGTTTTCCATGCACATATGTCCTAAACAAACCAAAGCAAATAAAAAAATCCATTGTTACACCGTCACACGGAGAAAGCTATAGGGGTAGATCTACGGGGTCCCCGCCCTAGGGTTTCCGAAGATACAGATTACCGGAGCGTCGGAACCGCTCAAAAACTTGCATATGTCCCTAGAATGTGTGCACAAGTGTGATGTAAGGTTTGGCTAACCTTGCATGTACCCGGCGTCGAAGATTTTCGCAGACATGGGCCAGCACTTGGTGAAAATCCTGGATCTGTATGTGGAAACTCCTGGTACAGCTGAAACGGAGCCTATTTTATGGTAAAGTATGCCCAACCTATGGTTTCCATGTACCTATGTCCTAAACAAACCAAAGCAAATAAAAAAATCCATTGTTACACCGTCACACGAAGAAAGCTATAGGGGTAGATCTGCGGGGTCCCCGCCCTAGGGTTTTCGAAGATACAGATTACCGGAGCGTCGGAACCGCTCAAAAACTTGCATATGTCCCTAGCATATGTGCACAAGTGTGATGTAGGGTTTGGATAACCTTGCATGTACCCGGCGTTGACGATTTTCGCAGACATGGGCCAGCACTTGGTGAAAATCCAGGATCTGTATGTGGAAAGTCCTGGTACGGCTCAAACGGAGCCTATTTTATGGTAAAGTATGCCCAACCTATGGTTTCTATGTACATATGTCCTAAATAAACCAAAGCAAATAAAAATATCCATTGTTACACCGTCACACGGAAAAAGCTATAGGGGTAGATCTGCGGGGTCCCCGCCCTAGGGTTTCCGAAGATACAGATTACCGGAGCGTCGGAACCGCTCAAAAACTTGCATATGTCCCTAGAATGTGTGCACAAGTGTGATGTAGGGTTTGGCTAACCTTGCATGTACCCGGCGTTGACGATTTTCGCAGACATGGGCCAGCACTTGGTGAAAATCCAGGATCTGTATGTGGAAACTCCTGGTACGGCTCAAACGGAGCCTATTTTATGGTAAAGTATGCCCAACCTATGTTTTCCATGCACATATGTCCTAAACAAACCAAAGCAAATAAAAAAATCCATTGTTACACCGTCACACGGAGAAAGCTATAGGGGTAGATCTGCGGGGTCCCCGCCCTAGGGTTTCCGAAGATACAGATTACCGGAGCGTCGGAACCGCTCAAAAACTTGCATATGTCCCTAGCATGTGTGCACAAGTGTGATGTAAGGTTTGGCTAACCTTGCATGTACCCGGCGTCGACGATTTTCGCAGACATGGGCCAGCACTTGGTGAAAATCCTGGATCTGTATGTGGAAACTCCTGGTACGGCTCAAACGGAGCCTATTTTATGGTAAAGTATGCCCAACCTATGGTTTCCATGTACATATGTCCTAAACAAACCAAAGCAAATAAAAAAAATCCATTGTTACACCGTCACACGGAGAAAGCTATAGGGGTAGATCTGCGGGGTCCCCGCCCTAGGGTTTCCGAAGATACAGATTACCGGAGCGTCGGAACCGCTCAAAAACTTGCATATGTCCCTAGCATATGTGCACAACTGTGATGTAGGGTTTGGCTAACCTTGCATGTACCCGGCGTTGACGATTTTCGCAGACATGGGCCAGCACTTGGTGAAAATCCAGGATCTGTATGTGAAACTCCTGGTACGGCTCAAACGGAGCCTATTTTATGGTAAAGTGTGTCCAACCTATGGTTTCCATGTACATATGTCCTAAAAAAACCAAAGCAAATAAAAAAATCCATTGTTACACCGTCACACGGAGAAAGCTATAGGGGTAGATCTGCGGGGTCCCCGCCCTAGGGTTTCCGAAGATACAAATTACCGGAGCGTCGGAACCGCTCAAAAACTTGCATATGTCCCTACCATATGTGCACAAGTGTGATGTAGGGTTTGGCTAACCTTGCATGTACCCGGCGTTGACGATTTTCGCAAACATGGGCCAGCACTTGGTAAAAATCCAGGATCTGTAGTGGAAACTCCTGGTACGGCTCAAATGGAGCCTATTTTATGGTAAATAATGCCCAACCTATGGTTTCCATGTACATATGTCCTAAACAAACCAAAGCAAATAAAAAAATCTATTGTTACACCGTCACACGGAGAAAGCTATAGGGGTAGATCTGCTGTAAGTCCATTGTTCCATGGCTTTTAGGGGAAATGAGTAGGAAACGGCCCGTTGCACCACATAGTTTGTCGGAACGAGACCATATTTGGCACATGCGTGGGCCCTAGGATGGGAAGCAAGGCCCCGGTCGCGGATTTCAAATCCGACCCACGGGCGACAGTGTTTCCATTTTCGGGGTTCTGGAAGGACTTTTTTTGTGAAGGAGCTACATGGTGCGCATTTCAGTATTTTTAAATTTTCGCATCACACAATTTATGTCTTAACTCAGGAAATAGAATAAAAAGCTCACTGTTATTTTCCATTATGCCTAACTAGTGAACAAGAAACAAAAAGATGCAATTGCAGGATCTAAAGGAAATAGCTTCGAGCACTCACACACCGGCAACAATGCTAGGAAATAGCTTAGTAGTCGGAGGATGTGAATACCTCTTACCTTACCTCCCCGGCAACGGCGCCAGAAAATAGCTTGATGTCTACGCAGGCTTCTATTCCTGTAGACAGTGTTGGGCCTCCAAGAGCAGATGTTTGTAGAACAGCAGCAAGTTTCCCTTAAGTGAATCACCCAAGGTTTATCGAACTCAGGGAGGTAGAGGACAAAGATATCCCTCTCAAGCAACCTTGCAATTACGATACAAGAAGTCTCTTGTGTCCCCAACACACCTAATACACTTGTCAGATGTATAGGTGCACTAGTTCGGCGAAGAGATAGTGAAATACAAGTAATATGGATGAATATGAGTGGTAATAACAATCTGAAATAAATATGGCAGCAAGTAAACATGCAGTAGAACAGTAAATAAACGGAGTTTCGATGCTTGGAAACAAGGCCTAGGGATCATACTTTCACTAGTGGACACTCTAAACATTGATCACATAACTGAATAAACAAATACTACTTTCTCTACACTCTCTTGTTGGATGACAAACACCATTCATTGTGTAGGGCTACAAGAGCTCCCTCAAGCCGGAGTTAACAAGCTCCACAACATTCGGTGTTCATATTTAAGTAACCTTAGAGTGCATAATAGACCATTACAATTATACCGAGTACTAACATAGCATGCACACTATCACCGTCAGGCTATGAAAGGGGGAATAGATCGCATCAATACTATCATAGTAATAGTTAACTTCATAATCTACAAGAGATTACAATCATAACCTATGCCAAGTACTACATGATGCACACACTGTCACCATTACATCATGAAGGAGGAATAGAATACTTTAATAACATCACTAGAGTAGCACATAGATGATATTCAACTAGAACACAAAGCTCATGATCACATAAAGATCACATGGGAGAGAGAGATGAACCACATAGCTACGGTACAGCCCTTAGCCTCGGGAGAGAACTACTCCCTCCTCATCATAGGAGACAGCAGCGATGATGAAGATGGTGGTGGTGTCGATGGAGATGCCTTCCAGGGGCACTTCCCCGTCCCGGCGGCGTGCCGGAACAGAGACTTCTGTCCCCCGAATCTTGGCTTCGCGATGGCGGCGGCTCTGGAACTTTTCTCGTATCGTGGCTTATCCTTTTAGGGTTTTCGCGACGGAGGCTTTAAGTAGGCGGCAGGGCTGCCTCGGAGGAGTCCTGGTGCAGCCACACCATACGGGGGCGCGCCCCCCTTGGCCGCGCCGCCTTGTGGGGTGGGGCCCCCTGGCTCCCCTCTGGCCCCTCTTCGGTGCTCTGGAAGCTTCCGGGAAAAATAAGATATTGGGCGTTGATTTCGTCCGATTCCGAGAATATTTCCTTTCTAGGATTTCTGAAACCAAAAACAGCAAAAAACAACAACTAGCTCTTCGGCATCTCGTTAATAGGTTAGTGCCGGAAAATGCATCAAAACGATATAAAGTATGAATAAAACATGTAGGTATTGTCATAAAACTAGCATGGAACATAAGAAATTATAGATACGTTGGAGACGTATCAAGCATCCCCAAGCTTAGTTCCTACTCGCCCTCGAGTAGGTAAACGATAACAAGGATAATTTCTTAAGTGGCATGCTACCAACATGATCTTGATCAATACTATTGTAAAGCATATGAGATGAATGAAGTGATTCAAAGCAATGGTAAAGATAATGACTAAACAACTCGAATCATATAGCAAAGACTTTTCATGAATAGTACTTTCAAGACAAGCATCTATAAGACTTGCATAGGAGTTAACTCATAAAGCAATAAATTCTTAGTAGAAAGTTTTGAAGCAACACAAAGGAAGATATAAGTTTCAGCAGTTGCTTTCAACTTCAACATGTTTATCTCAAGGATGTATCTCATGGATAATTGTCAACATAAAGCAATATAACAAGTGCGATAGGTAAACATGTAAGAATCAATGCACACAGTTGACACAAGCGTTTGCTTCTAAGATAGAAAGAAGTAGGTGAACTGACTCAACATAAAGTAAAAGAATGGCCCTTCGCAGAGGGAAGCATGGATTACTATTTTTGTGCTAGAGCTTTTCATTTTGAAAACATAGAAACAATTTTGTCAATGGTAGTAATAATCAATATGTGTTATGCATAATACATCTTATAAGTTGCAAGCCTCATGCATAGATTACCAATAGTGCTCGCACCTTGTTCTAATTAGCTTGGATTTACATGGATTATCATTGCATAACATATGTTTCAACCAACTATCACAAAGGGGTACCTCTATGCCGCATGTACAAAGGTCTAAGGAGAAAGCTCGCATTGGATTTCTCGTTTTTCATTATTCTCAACTTAGACATCCATACCGGGACAACATAGACAACAGATAATGGACTCCTCTTTAATGCATAAGCATTCAACAACAGATAATATTCTCATAGGAGATTGAGGATTGTTGTCCAAACTGAAACTTCCACCATGGATCATGGCTTTATTTAGTGGCCCAATGTTCTTCTCTAACAATATGCATACTCAAACCATTTGATCATGAAAATCGCCCTTACTTCAGACAAGACGAACATGCATAGCAACTCACATGATATTCAACAAAGGTGTAAAAGTTAATGGCGTCCCCAGAAACATGGTTACCGCTCAACAAGCAATTTATAAGAAATAAGATACATAGCTACATATTCTTCACCACAATAGTTTTTAAGGCTATTTTCCCATGAGCTATATATTGTAGAGACAAAGAATAGAATTTTAAAGGTAGCACTCAAGTAATTTACTTTGGAATGGCAGAGAAATACCATGTAATAGGTAGATATGGTGGACACAAATGACATAGTTTTTGGTTCAAGGATTTGGATGCACGAGAAGAATTCCCTCTCAATACAAGGCTAGGCTAGCAAGGTTATTTGAAGCAAACTCAAGTATAAAACGGTACAGCAAAACTCACATAAGAACATATTGCAAGCATTATAAGACTCTACACTGTCTTCCTTGTTGTTCAAACACTTCACCAGAAAATATCTAGACTTTAGAGAGATCAATCATGCAAACCAAATTTCAACAAGCTCTATGGTAGTTCTTCATTAATGGGTGCAAAGTACATGATGCAACAGCTTAAACATGATCTATTTGAGCACAACAATTGCCAAGCATCAAATTATTCAAGACATTATACCAATTACCACATGCAGCATTTTCTGTTTCCAACCATATAACAATTAACGAAGCAGTTTCAACCTTTGCCATGAACATTAAAAGTAAAGCTAAGAACACCAGTGTTCATATGAACAAGCGGAGCGTTTCTCTCTCCCACACAAGCATGATGGATCAGATTTTATTCAAACACAAAACAAAAATAAAAACATACAGACGCTCCAAGTAAAGCACATAAGATGTGACGGAATAAAAATATAGTTTCACTAGAGGTAACCTGATAAGTTGTCGATGAAGAAGGGGATGCCTTGGGCATCCCCAAGCTTAGATGCTTGAGTCTTCTTGAAATATGCAGGGATGAACCACGGGGGCATCCCCAAGTTTAGACTTTTCACCCTTATTGATCATATTGTATCATCCTCCTCTCTTGACCCTTGAAAACACTACAAGAAATATGCTAACTTGCGACCCTCCATATTGGTCGTTGGATGGTCATTGTCTGCCGTCTATGACCTTGTTGTGACCAAAAACTATTGGTCGCCAGTTGAGCATCACTGACGGCTCACAACGACCTTTCTTTTTGAATGGTCGTAGACAGTCATGAATAAAATCGAAGGTCATAGATCCTATGACCAATTTTTTGGTCAGGGGCAAACAAGCTTGTCCACGTCAGATCCTACGTGGCAAATCCTACGTGGCAGGTCTGAAAACAAAATCAGCCCAGCCCAATTTGATGCTTCACATGGGCCAAGCCCAACACTTCAGCCTATTAATATTTTTTCAGTGTCACTTCCTGTAGGTTAATTGGGCCAGGCCCAACACTTCTTATTTTCGGGCCTTGGCCTTTTCGGCTGAATGGTTTCAGTAGTTTTCCTGTTTCCATGCGGGTCCAATTTTTGGTGGAGCCCAGATGTCAGTGAAAATACTTGCCAGATTAGATTTTCAGATTAGTCAGGTTGTGCAGATATCAGTTTCCATATTTTGCCAGAAAACAATAACCGAACAAACAAATCAGATCAGGCAGAAATCACAAGTTGTACTTCGAATAACCACCATAATACATCTATTACAAAGAATCAGTCTATTACATAGAATCTTTCTATTACAGCGTATAATAACTAAAATTTTGGCTGAGTAGGGAATCACGCCTATTCAAACTTCTTTCAGCCTGGAACTTCTGTAAAACATGTGCTTCCTGTTGATTAAGAAAACTGATGTGTTCAGAAAAAAGCATCTCCAATACAATTACATAGAAAATTAATATATTTTGTTGTCAAAAGTTACAGCAGATATCAAACAAAACCCTGCGATGCACAGCTGAGATAAAGCACAATTTCATTAAAATATATAGCAACAGGTTAACCTTCTCATTACCGCCGGATACCAAAAGAACTAACGGTGTACCTCGCTGCAACAACACCATATAATCGCACTCAGCACCAACAACAATGACTATACTGAACATGGAGGAAGAGAACAGATTGGCGTTAAGTAACATACCCTTGGAAAACACCGCTGACTGGTCCGCTCACCTGCTCCAGCACCTAGCAAATAAATGAAAACAATGCAGTTAAAAGTGTGGTTTGCAGGGAAGGCGTATTTCCAACACAACTTATTCAGATAGATCACTTTAACTACTTGGTGCAACCATGTTTTTTTTTGGCCTGAATTACCGTACAAGGGAAGTTCCTATGGTGACATTCAGATTACACAAATGAAAGCCAATCCAGAACTACCAGAAATGGTGCAAACATGACAATCCAAACAACGGGTAGTTACATGGTAGCACATCATTTGTAGCACAAGCTTATCAGGCATACAAGCTCAAAGAGCTAATCAACTTATAAATTATTTATTAACAAGGCAAAGCTGATGGTATAGTTATACAGAGATGAATTCAGAGCCAATTGTTCCGTGCACCAAATATGCATCAGATTTCTAAATGACCCTCGAGTCAAATCTAGATGACATAACCATTTTAAACATGCTGCCTTTTTTCGACCATAAAACCTGCCACTTGCAAGCAGCTGGCTACTGACTACTCGAACACAGGTTGCAGAGTAGGTGATAAATAAGCTGGAATAGTTCACAACACTACATCACAGGTTCACAGACATGAATTAGAAACATCTCCTACCAAATGCTTAGTTTCATCACATATGAAGGGTACTACGACCATCTCCCAGCCACTAGTTCCTAGAACTTTACCTGCATGAAGGGTACTCCTCGAAAACTTGTGCGTTGATTATCTGCATGAACGCTTTTGTATTAGCCTGTGAAATGAGCAAACAGACGTAAGAAAATTAGTAAAATATAAAAGAAAAAAGGCCAGAGGAGTTCACTATCAACTAAAAAGTACAAAATAAATGGATCTAATTCCTGAGGCAACTAAACAAAACCAAGATTTGCAATTAGTCAGGAGAGTAAAACAGGGTAATTTCCAGATTTCAATGATACTATAGAACAACAAAGCTTACAGGAAGCAGAATTTTATTTTGTAGGCAGCTTAAAATACTGTCTCCCTCCAATATTAGCAAAATAGCAGTATATATCAACATTTCACATTTATAAATTACAGATAATCACAACCACTTGAAAGTGTGTACACTATCCAAACTAGTCATAACTATACTAAGTAGATCTCAGAAACATGGAACAAGGTTTTCAAAAAGCTACAGCTCTATCTCAACAATCTCTTGTGGTTGTCAACTCATAGTAACAGATTGCAGGCTATCCTGAGAACTTGTAGCAAAAGCTTGGGCTTCAGCAAAATCAACAAACGAGAACATTTAAATTTATGAGAACCTAGACGGTGTTGTCAATGTGGTAGGGCAGCTGGTTCTTGAGCTCTCCTAGTTCTCCTTGATCTTGTCCTTTAAGTTCTCCAGATAGTTCCGCTGCAGCTCGTACTACACCGCCCACAAACAAGCAAATATATAAGACAAGTATGAACTCAGGTAAAAATAAATATAGCACAAGCCTACCTAAGAAACAAATTATCATCTAAATTCAATATACTAGCAGTAACTATCACATCCTGCAGCTAAATCTGCATTTTATTACAATCTTGCAAGGTAACAAAAGTGTATAAATATGTGCGTTTAATTGAGAAATCTTTGAGCTTTGCTATGGGTGTTCAATGATTAAATATCAGAAAGTCCATCAAATTGAAAACTATGGGTGTCCCAACATGAGGGCAGTGTGTAAAAATATGAACTTATAAGACACTCCTCAAGTATCATCCATACAAAACTGTATAGATGTCTATGTAATCAAAGATGCAAGGAAACAAGAACAGGTGGAACGATCTTTCAGGTCAATACATATTCAATTGCATCCTGAATAGTCACATATATTCAACAAATCAGAATGAAGAATCATACATGCCAGATGTTCAGAATAACATTTATTCCAGATCTAGGCTGAGAATTTACTAAGTTCCTGCATAAATAGATCTACAGGCCATTCGAACCCATCCAAGAATTCTAGTGATAAACAGCAAGAGCTAGCCTAAGAACCCTAGCAGGAAGAGTAGTGTGATTTCATATCGAAATAGAGCCCAGCAAGCAACCATTCTGTAGTACTCGTAGCAACTGTGGGCGGCCCAAAACATAGTGATACTGGTACGAGAATTAAGCGGGCGACCTAGGAGGTGGAAAAGGATGAGAGAGGATGGCAACATCACCTTGTTGAGATCGGGAAACTGGCTACAGTCACCGAATCCAATAGCTTGAGAAGAACTGATACCGCAACCAAATTCGTCGGGGCGGGTAGCAATCTCATCCATCGCGGTCGGATCTAGTTGCAGCACAGAGGGCCTGGTGCCTGAGCCTGCGACACCAATAGCAAATCGAATCAGAACCTATCAAAATGGCACGAAAGTTCGAGGAAACAGATCGAGAAGGGGAGAGATGGGAACGATCTGGGGAAGATGGTAAGGAGAGATGTCAGGGGCTGAGGGATCCAACTGTAGAGAGGTTGGGGCCGTAGGTCAAGATTGCTTGGTTGTAAGCTCGGCGTCTAGATCCATCAGCCTCGTGGATTGGTCCACATCATCATCTCTCGGGCGCCGACGATTGTGAGGCCTTCCATCCGTGAGTAGTCGACGAAGGCCAGTGCCTCCTTGCTCACCAGATCAGACACGGCGGTGGCCATGGGGGGTTGCCTCTGCTGCGAGGTGCGATGAGTGGGGGATGGGAGGGCCGGGGTGGCGGCATGCTTGACAGCGGGGAATCGGCATGGCGCGGTGGGGAATTGGATGGGAAGAGAAATGGTGGGCGGCGGCGGCGGAGGGAGATGAGCTAGGGTTAGAGAATAGGTGGGGCAGTGGGGCAGTTTCGGTACGTTGAGGGTACTTAGCGGAATTTTTGTTTCGCTGGGCGGGGAAACGACACGGGTCACGCGCGAGTCCAATTTCTGATCCCGCGGGCGTGTTTTCGGTTAGGAATTCGACTATACGGACTTAACATGTGACTGTCATATGTTAATATTTATATGGCATGGTTTAAAATAATGTTCTCATATTCTACACATCTTTTCATCACGACATCACAAATAATTTCAAAATGTTTATAGGTACCTCTTCCTAAAAATATATACCCTAACACATAATTTTCAACAATTATTTTCCACGGACACGCATGTCTTACAAACCTACATCGTGTGGTGGAGCATGCTTGCCTAGTAGGTACTATTTAGACACCTAAGAGAAAGTTGACACATGTATATGACACGTAGGCACAATTGATGAGGTGGCCGACCGATCATTCTAAGGCATCACGAATTAGCAGCTACGACTATTTAAATTGGTTGTAATCCGCTAAAGATAAGGTCGTAGACTGTATAATCTTCTCTATGACCTTTTTGTTTAAGGAAATTATGACCTATCTAACCCGAATGGTCCTAAAAATTTAAGATTTGGACCCTCCCACATGTCTTACAACCAATTATCGTGACATGGTCGTAGAGTTATGACTAATTTATATGTGGTCACTATAATAAGGTCACTAGTTAACACATTTCTTGTAGTGAAACTTCCTCCACACTAAACTCAAAACAAACTTATTAGAGGGTTAGTGCATAATCAAAAATTCACATATTCAGAGGTGACATAATCATTCTTAACACTTCGGGACATTGCACAAATCTACTGAAAGTTAATGGAACAAAGAAATCCATTCAACATAGCAAAAGAGGCAATGCGAAATAAAAGGCAGAATCTGTCAAAACAGAACAGTCCGTAAAGATGGATTTTTCAGGGGAACTTAACTTGCTCAGATGAAAATGCTCAAATTGAATGAAAGTTGCGTACATATCTGAGGATCACACACGAAAATTCGCAGATTTTTCTGAGTTACACCTACAGAGAATCCTACTCAAATTCGTGACAGTAAGAAATCTGTTTCTGCGCAGCAATCCAAATCTAGTATCAACCTTACTATCAAAGACTTTACTTGGCACAATAATGCAATAAAATAAAGATAAGGAGAGGTTGCTACAGTAGTAACAACTTCCAAGACACAACAAAACAGTAGCAAAATAAAAACATGGGTTATCTCCCAAGAAGTGCTTTCTTTATAGCCATTAAGATGGGCTCAGTAATTTTAATGATGCTCACATAAAGATGAGAGTTGAAGCAAAGAGAGCATCAAAAAGCAAGTGTGAAACAAATTTAAGCCTAACCCACTTCCTATGAAAAGGAATCTTGTAAATAAATAAATTTATGAAGAACAAAGTGACAAGCATAGGAAGATAAAACACGAGTAACTTCAAGATTCTCAACATAAAGAGGGGAAACTTAATATTATTAAGATGCATATAACCATGTTTCCCTTTCTCATAATAACTTTCAGTGGCATCATAAACAAACTCAACAATATAACTATCACATAAAACATTCTTATCATGAGTCTCATGCATAAAATAATTACTACTCCCAACATAAGCATAGTCATTCTTATTAATTGTAGTGGGAGCAAATTTAACAAAGTAGCTATCATTATTATTCTCATCACCATAATCATCATATATAGGAGGCATATTGTAATCATAATTAATTTTCTCCTCAATAGTAGGTGGACTGAAAATATCATAGTCATCATTGTAATCATCATATTTAGGAGGTAAAGTATCATCAAAGTAAATTTTCTCCTCCATGCTTGGGGGACTAAAAATATCATGCTCATCAAAACCAGCTTCCCCAAGCTTAAATCCTTCCATAGCATTATCAACAATGGTGTTCATACTAATAACATTGGTACTAGCATGCAAATAAGGTTCCATAGGTTTTTTAATTTTCGCATCACACAATTTATGTCTTAACTCAGGAAATAGAATAAAAAGCTCATCGTTATTTTCCATTATGCCTAACTAGTGAACAAGAAACAAAAAGATGCAATTGCAGGATCTAAAGGAAATAGCTTCGAGCACTCACACACCGGCAACAATGCTAGGAAATAGCTTAGTAGTCGGAGGATGTGAATACCTCTTACCTTACCTCCCTGGCAACGGCGCCAGAAAATAGCTTGATGTCTACGCACGCTTCTATTCCTGTAGACAGTGTTGGGCCTCCAAGAGCAGAGGTTTGTAGAACAGCAGCAAGTTTTCCTTAAGTGAATCACCCAAGGTTTATCGAACTCAGGGAGGTAGAGGACAAAGATATCCCTCTCAAGCAACACAGCAATTACGATACAAGAAGTCTCTTGTGTCCCCAACACACCTAATACACTTGTCAGATGTATAGGTGCACTAGTTCGACGAAGAGATAGTGAAATACAAGTAATATGGATGAATATGAGTGGTAATAACAATCTGAAATAAATATGGCAGCAAGTAAACATGCAGTAGAACAGTAAATAAACGGAGTTTCGATGCTTGGAAACAAGGCATAGGGATCATACTTTCACTAGTGGACACTCTCAATATTGATCACATAACTGAATAAACAAATACTACTTTCTCTACACTCTCTTGTTGGATGACAAACACCATTCATTGTGTATGGCTACAAGAGCTCCCTCAAGCCGGAGTTAACAAGCTCCACAACATTCGATGTTCATATTTAAGTAAGCTTAGAGTGCATAATAGACCATTGCAATTATACCGAGTACTAACATAGCATGCACACTGTCACCGTCAGGCTATGAAAGGGGGAATAGATCGCAGCAATACTATCATAGTAATAGTTAACTTCATAATCTACAAGAGATTACAATCATAACCTATGCCAAGTACTACATGATGCACACACTGTCACCATTACATCATGAAGGAGGAATAGAATAGTTTAATAACATCACTAGAGTAGCACATAGATGATATTCAACTAGATCACAAAGCTCATGATCACATAAATATCACATGGGAGAGAGAGATGAACCACATAGCTACGGTACGGCCCTTAGCCTCGGGAGAGAACTACTCCCTCCTCATCATAGAAGACAGCAGCGACGATGAAGATGGCGGTGGTGTCGATGGAGATGCCTTCCAGGGGCACTTCCCCGTCCCGGCGGCGTGCCGGAACAGAGACTTCTGTCCCCCGAATCTTGGCTTCGCGATGGCGGCGGCTCTGGAACTTTTCTCGTATCGTGGCTTATCCTTTTAGGGTTTTCGCGACGGAGGCTTTAAGTAGGCGGAAGGGCAGCCTCGGAGGAGTCCTGGTGCAGCCACACCATAGCGGGGCGCGCCCCCCCTTGGTCGCGCCGCCTTGTGGGGTGGGGCCCCCTCCACTACATCATGAGCTTTGTGATCTAGTTGAATATCATCTATGTGCTACTCTAGTGATGTTATTAAAGTAGTCTATTCCTCCTCCATGATGTAAAGTTGACAGTGTGTGCATCATGTAGTACTTGGCGTAGGTTATGATTGTAATCTCTTGTGGATTATGAAGTTAACTATTACTATGATAGTATTGAAGTGATCTATTCCCCCTTTCATAGCTATTGTTGACAGTGTGTATGCTATGTTAGTACTCGGTCTAAATTGCAACTGTATTGTCTTGGATTATGATTTGATGAGGATATCCCTATGAGTGGTGTTTGTCAAGTACTTGATGAACTTTGAGCGGAGCTTTTGTAGCCACTACATGATTAGTGATTCCAATGGGAGAGTAATTCAGAGTAGCACAAGTGAAGAGAAGTTATTTATTTATGTGATCATTGTTGAGAGTGTCCACTAGTGAAAGTATGATCCCTAGGCCTTGTTTCTAAGCATTGAAACACCGTTTCCAACAAGTTCTGTTACATGTTCGCTTGCTGCCATTTTTATTTCAGATTGCAATTACTACTTACAATCATCCATATTACTTGTATTTCACTATCTCTTCGCCGAACTAGTGCACCTATACATCCGACAAGTGTATTAGGTGTGTTGGGGACACAAGAGACTTCTTGTATCTTAATTGCAGGGTTGCTTGAGAGGGATATCTTTGACCTCTACCTCCCCGAGTTCGATAAACCTTGGGTGATTCACTTAAGGGAAACTTGCTGCTGTTCTACAAACCTCTGCTCTTAGAGGCCCAACACCGTTTACGGGAATAGAAGCGTGCGTAGACATCAAGCTATTTTCTCGGCGCCGTTGCCGGGGAGGTAAGGTAAAAGGTATTCACATCCTCCGACTACTAAGCTATTTCCTAGCACTCCGGTGTGTGAGTGCTCGAAGCTATTTCCTTTAGATTCTGCAATTATATCTTTTTGTTTCTTGTTTTTATTTCACTAGTTAGGCTTAATGGAAAACAACAAAAATATTAGAGATCTTTATAGTATTTATCTTGAGTTAGGACATGAGGTGTTTGAAGAGAAAATTAAAAAACCTATGGAACTTTATATGCATGCTAATGGCAATGTTATTAGTATGAATGCTTTGAACACCATTGTTGCTAATGCTATGGAAAATTCTAAGCTTGGGAAAGCTGGTTTTGATGAGCATGATATTTTTAGTCCCCCAAGCATGAAGGAGAAAATTTAATTTGATGATACTTTGCCTCCCATTTATGATGATTATAATGATAGTTGTATTTTGGTGCCACCTACTATGGAGGATAAAGTTTATTATGATTATACCATGCCTGCAATTTATGATGATTACAATGATGGTTGTGATAGTTTTACTCCCACTATTACTAATAAAATTGATTATTCTTATGTGGAGAGTAATGATAGTTTTATGCATGTGAATAAGAATGCTTTATGTGATAGTTATATTGTTGAGTTTGTTCATGATGCTGCTGAAAGTTATTACGAGAGAGGGAAACATGGTTATATGTATCTTAATAATATTAAGTTTCCCCTCTTTATGTTGAGAATCTTGAAGTTGCGCTTGTGTTGCCTTTCTATGCTTATTGCATTATGCTTACATGACTTGTTTATTTACAAGATTCCTTTTCATAGGAAGTGGGTTAGAATTAAAAGTGTTTCTTATTTGCTTTTGATGCTCTCTTTTGCTTCAACTCTTATTTCTTGCGAGTGTGTCATTAAAATTACTGAGCCCATCTTAATGGCTATAAAGAAAGCACTTCTTAGGAGATAACCCATGTTTTTATTTTTGCTAATGTTTTGTTGTGTCTTGGAAGTTGTTACTACTATCGCAACCTCTCCTTATCTTTACTTTATTGCATTGTTGTGCCAAGTACAGTCTTTGATAGTAAAGTTTATTGCAAACAGATTTCTAGCTGTCACGAATTTGAGTAGATCTCTCTATAGGAAATTCAGAAAAATCTGCAAAAAATCACGAGTAATCCTCAGATATGTACGCAACTTTCATTCAATTTGAGCTTCTTCATCTGAGCATGTTAAGTGCCTCTAAAAAATTCGTCTTTACGGACTGTTCTGTTTTGACAGATTCTGCCTTTTATTTCACATTGCCTCTTTTACTGTGTTGAATGGATTTCTTTGTTCCATTAACTTTCAGTAGCTTTGAGGAATGTCCAGAAGTGTTAAGAATGATTGTGTCCTCTATGAACATGTGAATTTTTGATTATGCACCAACCCTCTAATGAGTTTGTTTTGAGTTTGGTGTGGAGGAAGTTTTCAAGGATCAAGAGAGGAGGATGATATAATATGATCAAAAAGAGTTAAAAGTCTAAGCTTGGGGATGCCCCCGTGGTTCATCCCTGCATATTTCAAGAAGACTCAAGCATCTAAGCTTGGGGATGCCCAAGGCATCCCCTTCTTCATCGACAACTTATCAGGTCACCTCTAGTGAAACTATATTTTTATTCCGTTACATCTTATGTGCTTTACTTGGAGCGTCTGTATGTTTTTATTTTTGTTTTTATTTGAATAAATTCGGATCCTAGCAATCCATGTGTGGGAGAGAGACATGCTCCGCTTTTTCATTTGAACACTTGTGTTCTTCGTTTTACTTTAATATTTGTAAGAGCAAGATCTATGACCCTTGTTTTTTGTGTTTGATAACAACACTCGAACAATTCTAACCGTGCACAAAGATTATCTTTGATGGATTTGTAGGTGTACGGTGCCCTCGCTGAACACACCATGATCGGAAGACTGAAGCGTAGATCTTAGGTTTTCTGGTTTTGTGTGTGTGTTGTGAGGTAACATGGTAGGAGAGGAAAAGAGGAAAAAGCTGTTTTAGTCTTTGCGGTACTACCGGTACCAGGAGCGGTAGTACCGCTACCCCTACTGGTACTGCCCAAGATACCGCTCTGAGGATTGCACATGTAAATGTCCCACAGAACCCGTTACGGTACCTTTACGGTACCATGAGCGGTAGTACCGCTTGAGAGCGGTAGTACCGCCCACGGTACCGCTCAAGTACCGTAACGCGTTACGGTCGTACCGCTGTGGTACCGCTTCGGTACCGCTTCGAGTCCGATAAGCTCGGACCCCGTTGCGGTACCTCGAGCGGTACCGCATGCGGTACTACCGCAATGTGTCCACGTGGACAAGTTCGGTGGGAATTCGAACTCAGAGCGGTAGTACCGCTTCCCGAAGCGGTAGTACCGCTTAGGCAAAAACAACATGTAACGGTTGGATTTGGAGGGACCTATATAAAGGCCCCTTCTTCTCCAGCCAGCTTTAGCTCTTCTCTCTCTCTCTCCTCCATTGTTGCTGAGCTCAAAATTGAGGGGATCTCCTCATCCACCCAACCAATCTTACTCATACTTTGAGAGGTGGTGGAGGAGACCCCGATCTATCATTCTACCGAGAGAAAGTTCACCAATTCGTGGTAGTCCTTAATGGATCTTGGTGTTAGGGTTCCTTGGTGGAAGAGCTTCTTGGTGGAGCACTGGAAGAGCTTCTTAGTGGAGCACTGGAAGAGCTTCTTGGTGGAGCACTGGAAGAGCTTCTTGGTGGAGCATTGGAAGGGTTCCTTTGGTGGAGCATTGGAGATGGGTTCCTATAGTGGAGCATTAGAGATGTGCAGCTATGGAGTCTAGCTTGGTGATGTACTAGCTCCATAGGGTGTTGGGAGCATCCTTGTGTGTGGAGCTCGCCCCAACCTTGTGAAGGAATCACCGCCTCGACCGGTGCCTTAGTGGAAGAGGGAGAGCACCTCCGTGGAGCTCTCTCGAGGAAGAGGGTGAGGCCTTCCTTCGTGGTGTGGCCGCCTAGTCTCTTGTGTGAGACTAGCACCTCCTCAACGCAGACGTACTTCCTTTAGTGGAAGGAACTGCGGGAAACAAACCTCGACTCGCCTCGCGCCCCCCGGTTGTCTCGCTCCTTACTCTTGTTATCTTGTTGGTTCCTTTACTTGTTGCACATGTCCTAGCATCATTGTAGGAACACCGCTATTGCAAAAGTTATCACCTTTACCTTCCGTTGCGCTAAAATTGAAAAAGGTTAAAACTTGCCGTAGCGCCATTCACCCCCCCCCCCTTGTTCGCTACGATCCATTCAAGTGGTATCAGAGCAAGGTTTTCTTGCTCGGGCTTAACCGCCTAAGAAATGGCCGAACAAGAGGTGGTTGTGAATGGAGTCCTTCCCCGTGAGCAATCATCTTCATCATCAAGTGCCGATAATACTCCCGCTACTTTGGATGACCTCGAGATATTGGAGTCATCCATTGTATCCCAGTTGAAGGCTATGATGATGGAGTTGATTACTCCGAAACCAAACTCCATCATAGATTCTAAGTGTGGTGTCAATGCTTCCCCATCACAAGTTGACTCTTTTCCTTGTGTTGAGATTGTTGAGCAATCAACAAATTCACATCGGGAAAAGGATCTTGAGGATGTTGACACCTCTTCAAAGGGGAAGGATGTATCTCCACCAAATGACTATGCCGTAAATGTTCCAATGCCCATGCCTTGCATCTTGACTCATGGTCCATCACCATTACTTAAATCTAATAGCTTTGGTGATTGGAAACTCTTAATGCGTTCTTATATGCGCAGCACCTCTACCGAGCTTTGGCGTATCATTGAAGAAGGATATTCACCACAAGACCCAATGAACTTGACAAGTAGGGAAGTGGTGGACCACCAACTCAACGCCATCGCCATCGACATGATTCTCTTGGCCATTACTCCTAAGGACCGCGCTCATATCCACTCGCTCAAGACCGCCAAGGAAGCTTGGGACAAACTTGACATACTCTTCCTCGAACATGTGAACATCCAAAGCTCTTCCTTAAACGAAGGGCTTGAAAAGAAGAAGGAATTGGAACTTATCTCTCTCACTCAAGCTTATGAGGAAGAATGGTGCATGCGCATGTCTCTTGAAACTAGTGCCATGGTTCTTGAAGATTCAAATAATTACTTCGTCTCCCAACTCATCAAGGATCAAGATTATGCTCTAGGTTGGTTGAGAAGACATAATGCAAGACTCTTGGATATCATCTCTCACCAAGAGGAAGCTTTGGATGAGTACTTTCGTTTGAGCAAAGAGAAGGTGTCATGTTGCGACCATATAGAAGAGATTGCCGCTCTAAAGAGACACAAGGTCAAGCTAGTTGAAGTGAATGATAGGCAAAATGAGTCCTTGATGGAGTACTTTCGATTGAGTAAAGGAAAGGAAACTTGTTGTGACCATGAGGACGAAATTGCTACCCTCAAGAAAAGAAATGACAAGCTTATGGTGATCAAGACCATGTATGAGGAAGCCTTGATGGAATATAAACGGCTAGCAAAGACTATATTTGCCGCAATCATGAAGACGATATTGCCACCCTGGAAAGACAAATGCGCTCACTTTTGACCATGAATTCTCTTCAAGAAGAAGCTTTGTTGGAACATTTCCGAGTGAACAAGGAGAAAGAGGCTCAAGAATTCAACAACACTCATTCTCATCCGGATCATGTTTATGAAGTCATCCGTTTGAAGTCCAAAATTGAAAGGCTCCAAATTCAAGCACAATACTTGGAAGGAGTCATTGAGAATAGAGATAAGGCCAATGATATGTCTCGCGATGAAGGAGGAACGGCTAAAAAGCCAAAGGGGAAGAGGAGAAGAAGGATCAAGATAAAGAGGAGCGTCAAGATAGGGCCCATTGTAAAATGGGCTCCTATTTCCAACTCTTGATCCATGAAGGGCCTTGCTTTCGGAGATGCTTATTGGGTGGTTATCTTGAAGCCACAAGTCTTATGTCCGGAAGCAAGGAATTCGTTGTCGTCATCAAGTCCTTATATCCATCTTTTTCATGACGACAACACAAACGAGCTTAAAGGTATTGGAGCCTTGACAAGGTGGTGATCAAGTCCTACCTTGTCAAGACTCTTACATATGTACTCTTTGTTCATTGCTCTACACTCTTGGGTCTTTGTACCTACTATTATGAACATGTAGTGGTCCTCTTGTGGAGCTAGTCTCTTCAAGAGGCCACGGCCTAGGACTAATGGAACTTTCTTATTTGTGTAGAGATTGTGTTTTGTAGGAATTGTGTTGAAAGAAATGAACCATGATGAAGTCTCTCAAACAATTTCAATACAAAATTCTATGACATAATCCTTGCAAGAAGAAGCAACAATGGAACGGAGTTTGTTCTCAAGATCTTGGATATCTTCATTGGCAAAGAAGGAATCCACCTTTTTCTCCTAGCCATTCTCTTACCCTAACCTCATAGGGTTGCCGGAAGTGAGAGACAAACCTTAGAAGACACTCAAGCATGATGATAGAGTATGAGTCTATTGTGAAGTTTGTGGTATTGAGTGATGAGACATTTCGATGATAGTTCTTTGGAGGAGGCGAAGTGCTTCTTGTGAGAAAGGAGATGCAATTCCCCCGATTACCATAGGAAGGATGAGTGTTGGCACACGCCGATCTCAAAAGCTACCTTCTATGAGTACCGGGGAAGGACGAAGTTCCACCTATGTGGAGCCATCTACACCACAAGGCCAAGTCTTTTTCATTGGACAACCAAGTGCTAGGTCACCTATTCCACATCCTAAAGTTCGGCATCAACAATAATGAGGTCAAGGCGAGGACCCAAATCATGATGAAGATCAAGGAACTTTACAAGAACCTATCCTCTTGATCGATTCTCGCCGGGGAGCCATAGCGTCAAGACTCTCTCATAATTCAAGCAAAGAACAAGACATACTCAAGAGCAAGATATGATGGGATTCAACGGTATAGCAATCCCAAGTATCAATTCTTCCCGAATATGCCCAACAAGACAATGGACTCACTCTCTATCGATTATCGTCAAGGTTTGCCTCTCTACCTTTGTGCTTCTCATTCGGACATTGTGTCATAAGTGGATACCTATACCACTCTTGTGCCATATGTCTAGATGAAAAGCACGCATGAACATAGGGGGAGTGCGGTTTAAATTATTGAGCTATCCCTCCCCCCATGATGCACAAAGAAACCCAAAAGCATATGCCATTCGTCAATCAAGTGACTATGAGCTTCATGTTGAGTTGTAGTCGTGAGTCCTAGGTTTCTATGCGACCTCACACTACCAAACTCTTACACGGTGGCTTCGGCCACCAAATATCCTCCTCAAGGAGTTTTTGTTCTTTTTGTTTTCGTTTTCTTTTCTCTTTTTGTTTTTGTTTGTCATTTCTTCTCTTCTCTTTGTTTCTTCACGGGAGATTCACCCAAGCTTGGCTTTTCTTGGTTTGATTCTTGCAAGCTTGGTTGGGTAGTACCTTAATAGTTCCGTAATCTAATCCTAAGCCATCATCTATCTCTTGAGCCAACTCAGTCTAAATGCACAAGTCTACACCAAAATCTGAGGTTTTTGAATTTGGAGGACGGTACTACCGCTTCTTGGGGCGGTACTACCGCTCCGGGGCGGTTATCCGACGAAACCGAACAATTATCCCCGAACGGTACTACCGCTCTAAGTACCGGGCCGATACGGTAAGCGGTACTACCGCTTTTAGGAGCGGTACTACCGCTTGCATCTTTTGACAAGAGGTACCGGTTGGGGTCGGGTTTACCCCAAATCACCACATCTCCTCTTCCACCTCAAGTCAAAAGCTCCTCCAAGCTCAAGAACTCGAGGAGATCGGCCCCGATCTCCTTTTCCAGCCGCCGCTGGCCAAATCTCCTCCGTCAAGAAGTTTCCCCAACCCCTTCTCCGCCATGTCCTCCGGTATGAGCCCTAATTTCTCTCTCTAGGGTGTGTTGAACTCCCTAGATGCATATGCTAGGGTTTGTTGGAGTTTTGTGGTGGAGAAGCATTCTTGGAAGCTATTCATGTGCAGGGATACTAGCTAGCAACAATGTGTGACTCTAGATCGATTTTTACCTTGAACCCGATCTCGACTTGGCTGTGCGGAGCTTAAGCGGTAGTACCGCTCATCCTCTGGCGGTACTACCGGTCAAAGCGGCACTACCGGATTGGATTGCGGTACTACCGCTCTGTCTAAAGTCACCAATGCTGCTTGTTAGTGTCCTCTTTGATCCTTAATTTCTCGGCTTGTGCACTTATCCCCTATTCCCTCCCAAACCTTTGCTATTCACAGGAGCACCTAAGACCCGTGGTGGTAAGGTCAAGCCATCTTCTCGTCGTCATCGCAATGAAGAGCAAGAGGAGATCATGCCAACGAGGACAACCAAGCGACAGAAAGAAGCAGCAGCAGGGGCAAGGGTACCTCAAAGATCAATGCTTGATGTAAAGAAAGGCCAGTTCTTGGAGGTGCGGGGGGGGGCAATCCTTATTTGCTCCCAGGAAATGCTCGTCAATGCCCCAATACTTATTTTCATCATGTCAATCAAGAGAGGATCTACACTGAGGTCTATGGGGCCAAAGAGTTCAAGTGTTGCCCCCAATACTCCATAAGCATGGACAAGCTCAACTCTGACCTCGACTACTTTGGAGAAGCACTTGAGATTTGTGATGAATAAGGCCTTATTCCTATAATGACCTTTTCTCATGATTTCTCCCGGGAGGTGATTTGCCAATTCTATGCCACGGTTGTCTTTCTTTAGGATGAAGGAGGCTATCGCACCTTGAAATGGATGACAAAGGAGCATGTGATGGAGGCCTCATGGCAAGACTTTGCTAGAGGCATTGGGTATGAGCTCCCCGAAGACGACTCCAACACCTTCCGCATTCATCTCCAAGCTAAGCCAATGGCCAAGGAGAAAATGGCCGATCTCTACATTCGAGGGAGGATGTTGTGTGGAAGCACCAAAGGCCTTCTACCCGTCTACGACATCATGAACCGCATCTACCGCAGCACCATCAACCCCAAGCATACCAACCACGATGAGGTGCATGGGTTCCTTGTGAATCTCCTTGTGCGCACACATGAGATGAGGGGCAGCGGCAAGCAACTGGACGTCATGGATTACATTTGGCATGAGATGCGTGATTGTGCATTCCTTCGCAAGCTCCCTCAGTACGCTCCTTACCTCATGAGGCTCATTTGTATCAAGTGGAATCAAGAAGGGCGAGGAAATCTTCTGGAACAATGCCGACCCAACGTCACAATCCACAAGGAGAAGAGTCCTCTTGTCAAGGACCATGACCTTCCAAGGTTTGGCAAAGGAGCTCCCAAGGACAAGGATGAAGACGAAGCCGATAGCGACGACTCCGACTATGTGCCCAACTCCGTCAAGACCAAGGGCCTCTTCGCCAAGCTCACCGCCCGCCTCAATAAGTCCTTTTGCTTCAAGAGGGATCTCGAAGATAAAATGTATCAAGCTCATCACGACAACAAGAAGATCCGCCAACGTCAAAAGGCCATGATGAGGCACATGCAACTCCCGGTCTCCGAGGGGTCCGAGGACAACATCACGCCTCCCGGTGAGTGGAAGTCGAAGCTCGTTTGGTCAAGCTCCGAAGAATCTATCCCCGAGCACATTGTTCGTCCGTCTCCACCACCTCATGGCAAGGGTCTTGCTCAAGATGGAGACGATGATGATGAAGACGAAGATGAAGAGGAGGAAGATGTTGAGGACATAGGTGATGAGGATGAAGATGATGACGAGGAGGATGATGACGACGAGTGATTCCCTTGGGACGTTAGTATGCTCTTTCTCCCTTTTTGGTGTCTCGATGCCAAAGGGGGAGAAGTTGATCTATTAGGACGGGAAATTTGCATGGGGATGCCAAGGGCTTGGTGGCTTCGTTTTGGTTCTTTCGGCCATGGCATCAAACCTTTCCCCTAGTTTTTCGGAACTTTATCCTCATATGTGTGTTTGCTACTCTATTCGTGGATCTCCCGATCCCCCCGTTTGTATTAAGACTTAATCGTTCGTAGCCTAACGGTCTTCACTATCTATCCTTGATTGGCTACATCAATCCTATGGAGGCTTTTATTATTATGAGTTTGGGTTTTCTCTCAAGGCAAAGGTATGAAAAGTTTCACCCAAACTCTCCTATATGCACTTATACTTGCCTCCATAGTGTGCTTGTGCTATATGATCTTGTCATATGTTCTTCTTAGCACTTATGCTTGGTTTGTAGAATCTAGGGGGAGTTTCTCTCTAGGATGTGTGCATTTGTATATAAATGCATATTCTAAAATATGCACACATCTAGGGGGAGCTTCGTCTACTTTTACAAATCATACACCTTATCATAATATCCTATGAATTATTGCAAATTCGTGTGTTGTCATCAAACACCAAAAAGGGGGAGATTGTAAGAGCAAGATCTATGACCCTTGTTTTGTGTGTTTGATAACAACACTCGAACAATTCTAACTGTGCACAAAGATTATCTTTGATGGATTTGTAGGTGTACGGTGCCCTCGCTGAACACACCATGATCGGAAGACTGAAGCGTAGATCTTAGGTTTTCTGGTTTTGTGTGTGTGTCGTGAGGTAACATGGTAGGAGAGGAAAAGAGGAAAAAGCTGTTTTAGTCTTTGCGGTACTACCGGTACCAGGAGCGGTAGTACCGCTACCCCTACTGGTACCGCCCAAGATACCGCTCTGAGGATTGCACATGGAAATGTCCCACAGAACCCGTTACGGTACCTTTACGGTACCATGAGCGGTAGTACCGCTTGAGAGCGGTAGTACCGCCTGATGTCTACGGGTGCTTCTATTCTTGTAGACAGTGTTGGGCCTCCAAGAGCAGAGGTTTGTAGAACAGCAGCAAGTTTCCCTTAAATGGATCACCCAAGGTTTATCGAACTCAGGGAGGAAGAGGTCAAAGATATCCCTCTCAAGCAACCCTGCAATCAAGATACAAGAAGTCTCTTGTGTCCCCAACACACCTAATACACTTGTCAGATGTATAGGTGCACTAGTTCGGCGAAGAGATAGTGAAATACAAGTGGTATGAATGAATATGAGCAGTAGTAACGGCGCTAGAAAATTGCTTGCTGGCGTGCAGATGATGGTAGTAATATTGCAGGAAGTAAAGATGCAGTAAAACAGTAAACAAGCGATGATTGCAGTATTTGGAAACAAGGCCTAGGGATCATACTTTCACTAGTGGACACTCTCAACATTGATCACATAATAAATAAGTTCTCTTCCTTTGTGCTACATATACTCTTGTTTGATAATGAACACCATTCGTTGTGTAGGGCTACAAGAGCACCTCAATGCCGAAGTTAACAAGCTCCACAACATTCACATTCATATTTAAGTAACCTTTAGAGCATAATAGATCTTTGCAATTTAAACCGAGTACTAACATAGCATGCACACTGTCACCATCACACTACGAAGGGGGAATAAATCACATCAATACTATCATAGTAATAATTAACTCCATAACCTACAAGAGATTATGATCATAGCCTACGCCAAGTACTACACGATGCACACACTTGTCACCATTACACCGTGAAGGAGGAATAGACTACTTTAATAACATCACAAGAGTAGCACATAGATGAATAGTGATACAAAGCTCATATGAATCTCAATCATGTAAGGCAGCTCATGAGATCATTGTATTGAAGTACATAGGAGAGAGATTAACCACATAGCTACCGGTACAGCCCTTAGCCTCGATGGAGAACTACTCCCTCCTCATGGGAGACATCAGCGTTGATGAAGATGGCGGTGGTGTTGATGGAGGAGCCTTCCGGGGGCACTTCCCCGTCCGGCGGCGTGCCGGAACAGAGACTCATGTCCCCCAGATCTTGGCTTCGCGATGGCGGCGGCTCTGGAAGGTTTCTCGTACCGTGGCTTTTCCGTCTCGAGGTTTTAGGTCAGGGACCTTTAAATAGGCTAAGAGTCGGAGTCGAAAGGCTGACGAGGCGACGACACAGTAGGGGGGCGCGGCCCAGGCCCTGGCCGCGCCGCCCTATCATCTGGGCCCACCAGGGCTCCCCTCTGGTGGCTCTCGGGTGTTCTGGAAGCTTCATGGAAAAATAGGATGCTGGGCATTGATTTCGTCCGATTCCGAGAATATTTCCTTACTAGGATTTCGAAACCAAAAACAGCGAGAAAACGAGAACTGGCCCTTCGGCATCTCGTCAATAGGTTAGTTCCGGAAAACGCATAAATATGACATATAATGTGTATAAAACATGTGAGTATCATCATAAAACAAGCATGGAACATAAGAAATTATCAATACGTTGGAGACGTATCAGCATCCCCAAGCTTAGTTCCTACTCTCCCTCGAGTAGGTAAACGATAACAAAGATAATTTCTGAAGTGACATGCTATCATAATCTTGATCAATACTCTTGATCAATACTATTGTAAAGCATATGAGATGAATGCAGCGATTCGAGGCAATGATGAAGATAATGAGTAAACAAATGAATCATATAGCAAAGACTTTTCATGAATAATACTTTCAAGACAAGCATCAATAAGACTTGCATAAGAGTTACTCATAAAGCAATAAATTCAAAGTAAAAGCATTGAAGCAACACAAAGGAAGATAAAGTTTCAGCGGTTGCTTTCAACTTCAACATGTATATCTCATGGATAACACAAAGTAATATAACAAGTGCAATAGGTAAACATGTAAGAATCAATGCACGCAGTTGATACAAGTGTTTGCTTCTAAGATAGAAAGAATAGGTAAACTGACTCAACAATAAAGTAGAAGATAGGCCCTTCGCAGAGGGAAGCATGGATTACTATATTTGTGCTAGAGCTTTTTATTTTGAAAACAAGAAACAATTTTGTCAACGGTAGTAATAAAGCATATGTGTTATGTATAAGATATCCTATAAGTTGCAAGCCTCATGCATAGTATACCAATAGTGCTCGCACCTTGTCCTAATTAGCTTGGATTAACATGGATTATCATTGCATAGCATATGTTTTAACCAAGTGTCACAAAGGGGTACCTCTATGCCGCTCGTACAAAGGTCTAAGGAGAAAGTTCGCATTGGATTTCTCGCTTTTGATTATTCTCAACTTAGACATCCATACCGGGACAACATAGACAACGAGATAATGGACTCCTCTTTTAATGCATAAGCATTCAACAACGATTAATTTTCTCATAAGAGATTGAGGATTAGTTGTCCAAACTGAAACTTCCACCATGAATCATGGCTTTAGTTAGCGGCCCAATGTTCTTCTCTAACATTATGCATGCTCAAACCATTTGATCATGAAAATCTCCCTTACTTCAGACAAGACGAACATGCATAGCAACTCACATGATATTCAACAAAGGTAAAAGTTGATGGCGTCCCCAGAAACATGGTTACCGCTCAACAAGCAACTTATTAAGAAATAAGACACATAAGTACATATTCCTCACCACAATAGTTCTTAAGGCTATTTGTCCCATGAGCTATATATTGTAAAGACAAAGAATAGAAATTTTAAAGGTAGTACTCAAGTAATGTACTTTGGAATGGCGGAGAAATACCATGTAGTAGGTAGGTATGGTGGACACAAATGGCATAGTAGTTGGCTCAAGGATTTGGATGCACGAGAAGAATTCCTCTCAATACAAGGCTAGGCTAGCAAGGTTGTTTGAAGCAAACTCAAGTATAAAAGGTGCATAAAAGCTCACATATAAACATATTGTAGCTATTATAAGACTTTACATTGTCTCCTTGTTGTTCAAACACCTTAACCAGAAAATATCTAGACTCTAGAGATCAATCATGCAAACCAAATTTTAACAAGCTCTATGTAGTTCTTCATTAATGAGTACAAGGTACATGATGCAAGAGCTTAAACATGATCTATATGAGCACAACAATTGCCAAGTATCACATTATTCAAGACATTAAACCATTTACCACATGCGGCATTTTCCGTTTCCAACCATATAACAATGAACGAAGCAGTTTCAACCTTCGCCATGAACATTAAAAGTAAAGCTAAGAACACATGTGTTCATATGCAACAGCGAAGCGTGTCTCTCTCCCACACAAGCATGAATTTATTCAAACAAAACAAAAACAAACAGACGCTCCAAGTAAAGTACATAAGATGTGACCGAATAAAAATATAGTTTGAAGAGAAGTGACCTGATAAGTTGTCGATGAAGAAGGGGATGCCTTGGGCATCCCCAAGCTTAGACCCTTGAGTCTTCTTGAAATATGCAGGGATGAACCACGGGGGCATCCCCAAGCTTAGACTTTTCACTCTTCTTGATCATAGTATATCATCCTCCTCTCATGACCCTTGAAAACTTCCTCCACACCAAACTTAAAACAAACTCATTAGAGGGTTAGTGCATAATCAAAAATTCACATGTTCAGAGGTGACATAATCATTCTTAACACTTCTGGACATTGCACAAAGCTACTGGACGTTAATGGAACAAAGAAATCCATCCAACATAGCAAAATAGGCAATGCGAAATAAAAGGCAGAATCTGTCAAAATAGAACAGTCCGTAAATACGAATTTTATTGAGGCACCAGACTTGCTCAAATGAAAATGCCCAAATTTAATGAAAGTTGCGTACATATCTGAGGATCACGCACGTAAATTGGCAGATTTTTCTGAGCTACCTACAGAGAGGCAGGTCGAAATTCGTGACAGCAAGAAATCTGTTTCTGCGCAGTAATCCAAATCTAGTATTGACTTTACTACCAAAGACTTTACTTGGCACAACAATGCAATAAAATAAATATAAGGAGAGGTTGCTACAGTAGTAACAACTTCCAAGACTCAAATATAAAACAAAAGTACTGTAGTAAAATAAACACATGGGTTATCTCCCAAGAAGTTCTTTCCTTATAGCCATTAAGATGGGCTCAACAGTTTTAATGATGCACTCGCAAGAAATAAGAGTTGAAGCAAAAGAGAGCATCAAGAAGCAAATTCAAAACGAATTTAAGCCTAACCCACTTCCTATGAAAAGGAATCTTGTACACAAATAAATTCATGAAGAACAAAGTGACAAGCATAAGAAGGCAATACAAGCGCAACTTCAAAATTCTCAACATAAAGAGGGGAAACTTAATATTATTAAGATGCATATAACCATGTTTTCCTCTCTCATAATAACTTTCAGTAGCATCATTGATGAAATCCACAATATATCCATCACTTAAAACATTCTTATCATGGTTCATATGTATAAAAGTATCATTATTTTTGGCATAAGAAAAATTCTTCTCATTAATAGTAATTGGAGCAGGATTATTATCAAGAATTTGAACATGGTAAACAAGTTGCATACTAAAGGAATTGTTTTTGGCAATCCAATCATGACTATGACAAGTTTCATAAGGATAGTTATAACCTATATCATAGCATTCTTTATAATAATCATCAAAGGTTGGAGGCATAGTGTCATCATAAGAAATAGAACAGTTATCTTTCACAGTATGTTCATCTGTGACCATACCATCGTTGTTACTAGAAGGAGATGTATCAAACATATAATGATCAGTAGCAAAAGGATTTTCAAACAACTCATCCCCAGGCTTAGAGCTTTCTATATCATTATGGGAGGAAGCATGGATAGTACTGATACTATGGCAATTATTAACATTATCATTTTCAGAATTAGTTTCCCAGAGATTTGCAATATCAAAAGTAGTATGCTCTTTCAAATCATGATCACTAATGTAGGTAAAGGGCATAGGAAGATCATTGTATTCAGATTCATTATCATAATAATCATCAGGAGCAACATACTTACGGTTACCCATCGTTATCTCTTTCTCTTTATTCCCCTTCTTCTTCTTCTTCTTCTTCTTCGTTCCCATCTTCTTCTTCTTCTTCTCCTTCTCCTCGTTCCCTTCTTTAGGAGGAAGAGGCTTGAAGGGGGGCTTCTCCACATAACCTGATTTATTTCCAGAAACAATAGAAGAAACTTGGGAGGATTCCTCCTTTTCATTAATAAGTTCAAAACACACAGCGGTCCTATCATATTTTGGCAAAGTGTCATCTTCTAAAATATTTTGTATGTAAGTATTTGTATGGCAATTATCAATGCAATAAGAAAAACACCCACGCAGGACATCATCAATATCAAGATCACTCATATGTAACAAAGAGATTTTCCTTGATAACTCTTCACACCACAAGAATAAAGTAAGTTCATCATGCTGATTAAGAGTAATTTCATCATTACAATACAAATTTGCAGCACTCATGGGGTGCGAATTATAGTTGGGGGAGCATTGAAAATTAAAATGACCCACTTCATGACAAAGTTCACAAATAAAAGGATAGCTGGCACAAACTTTTTTTACCAAGATCATCTAGAGCCCTAGACCACTTTCTAGTTTTTTCATTAATATGGTGGATACAATATTCATCTTTGATTTGATTAATTCCACAAGGTCTATGCATTCCACAAAAATTAACATGCTTATAAGAAATAGAAGTTTGGGCATGTTCATTGCAATCATTAATAACAGTTTCATCCTTCATGCAAGTGTCTTTAAAAGGTTCATGATACTTATCAAAATTCTTCCTAGGCAATTCAAAATGAGAAGCAAAAGCTTTATAAAGATTTGCAACAACTTGAGAGTCAAGACCATAAGTAGCACTCATATTTCGTATTTTATCAGTATCCATAAAAGTTTCAATGCATTCATAATCATAATTTATACCTGACTCTTTACCTTTGTTGTTCTCCCATCCTTTAGTATTCTCCTGAATCCGATCAAGAAGGTCCCTTTTAAACTCTTCTTCATTGCGTGTAAATGATCCAGAACAAGTAGTATCCAACAAGGTTTTATCCTGAAAAGAAAGTCTTGCATAGAAATTATCAATGATGATATTACCAGGAAGCTCATGAATGGGGCATTTGAGCATTAAAGACTTCAATCTTCCCCATGCTTGGGCAATACTCTCTCCATCATGAGGCCAGAAATTATATATGCGGTTCCGGTCTTTGTGAATTTCACTTGGAGGATAGAATTTAGAGTAAAATAGAGGCACAATATCCTTCCAATCAAGAGAATGCCCAACCTTCAGCAGTTTATACCAATGCGCCGCTTTACCAGACAACGACATAGAGAATAATTTCTTCTTCACTTCATCCATAGAGATACCTGCACACTTGAATAACCCGCATAATTCATGCAAAAACAGTAAATGATCTCCAGGATGGACAGTTCCATCCCCTTCATAGCGGTTATCCATAACACGTTCAATAATTTTCATAGGTATTTTATATGAAATACTTTCAGCAGGTGGATTTAAAATATCAGAAGCATCATTAGAGTTATCGCATATGGGAGATAAAGCATTATCAGAGCAAAATATTTCTTCCAAAGCTGAGGAGCAAAAAAGATTGTTTTTATATAAACTAGCTTCCCCAAGCTTAGACTCTTCCATAGCATTAGCAGTAATTGCATTCATACTAATAACATTGCTACTATCATGTAGATAAGGTTCCATAGGTTTTTTAATTTTCGCATCAAACAATTCATATCTTAACTCAGGAAATAGATTAAAAAGCTCATTGTTGTTTTCCATTATGCCTAACTAGTGAAAAATAAAAACAAGAAACAAAAAGATGCAATTGCAGGATCTAAAGGAAATAGCTTCGAGCACACACACAACGGAACCAGAAAAGTACTTAGTTACCTGGGACCGGAGTATGAGTGCCTTTTACCTTTCCTCCCCGGCAACGGCGCCGGAAAAGTGCTTGATGTCTACGGGTGCTTCTATTCTTGTAGACAGTGTTGGGCCTCCAAGAGCGAGAGGTTTGTAGAACAGCGAGCAAGTTTCCCTTAAGTGGATCACCCAAGGTTTATCGAACTCGGGGAGGAAGAGGTCAAAGATATCCCTCTCAAGCAACCCCGCAATCACGATACAAGAAGTCTCTTGTGTCCCCAACACACCTAATACACTTGTCAGATGTATAGGTGCACTAGTTCGGCGAAGAGATAGTGAAATACAAGTGGTATGAATGAATATGAGCAGTAGTAACGGCGCTAGAAAAGTGCTTGCTGGCGTGCGAGATGATGGTAGTAATATTGCGGGAAGTAAAGATGCGGTAAAACAAGTAAACAAGCGATGATTGCGGTATTTGGAAACAAGGCCTAGGGATCATACTTTCACTAGTGGACACTCTCAACATTGATCACATAATAAATAAGTTCTCTTCCTTTGTGCTACATATACTCTTGTTTGATAATGAACACCATTCATTGTGTAGGGCTACAAGAGCACCTCAATGCCGGAGTTAACAAGCTCCACAACATTCGACATTCATATTTAAGTAACCTTTAGAGCATAATAGATCTTTGCAATTTAAAGCGAGTACTAACATAGCATGCACACTTGTCACCATCACACTACGAAGGGGAATAAATCACATCAATACTATCATAGTAATAATTAACTCCATAACCTACAAGAGATTATGATCATAGCCTACGCCAAGTACTACACGATGCACACACTTGTCACCATTACACCGTGAAGGAGGAATAGACTACTTTAATAACATCACAAGAGTAGCACATAGATGAATAGTGATACAAAGCTCATATGAATCTCAATCATGTAAGGCAGCTCATGAGATCATTGTATTGAAGTACATAGGAGAGAGATTAACCACATAGCTACCGGTACAGCCCTTAGCCTCGATGGAGAACTACTCCCTCCTCATGGGAGACATCAGCGTTGATGAAGATGGCGGTGGTGTTGATGGAGGAGCCTTCCGGGGGCACTTCCCCGTCCCGGCGGCGTGCCGGAACAGAGACTCATGTCCCCCAGATCTTGGCTTCACGATGGCGGCGGCTCTGGAAGGTTTCTCGTACCGTAGCTTTTCCGTCTCGAGGTTTTAGATCAGGGACCTTTAAATAGGCGAAGAGGCGGAGTCGGAAGGCTGACGAGGCGACGACACAGTAGGGGGGCGCGGCCCAGGCCCTGGCCGCGCCGCCCTATCATCTGGGCCCACCAGGGCTCCCCTCTGGTGGCTCTCGGGTGTTCTGGAAGCTTCGTGAAAAAATAGGATGCTTGGGCATTGATTTCGTCCGATTCCGAGAATATTTCCTTACTAGGATTTCTGAAACCAAAAACAGCAGAAAACGAGGACCGGCCCTTCGGCATCTCGTCAATAGGTTAGTTCCGGAAAACGCATAAATATGACATATAATGTGTATAAAACATGTGAGTATCATCATAAAACAAGCATGGAACATAAGAAATTATCGATACGTTGGAGACGTATCACCGCCCACGGTACCTCTCAAGTACCGTAACGCGTTACGGTCGTACCGCTGTGGTACCGCTTCGGTACCGCTTCGAGTCCAGTAAGCTCTGGACCCTGTTGCGGTACCTCGAGCGGTACCGCATGCGGTACTACCGCAATGTGTCCACGTGGACAAGTTCAGTGGGAATTCGAACTCAGAGCGGTAGTACCGCTTCCCGAAGCGGTAGTACCGCTTAGGCAAAAACAACATGTAACGGTTGGATTTGGAGGGACCTATATAAAGGCCCCTTCTTCTCCAGCCAGCTTTAGCTCTTCTCTCTCTCCTCCATTGTTGCTGAGCTCAAAATTGAGGGGATCTCCTCATCCACCCAACCAATCTTGCTCATACTTTGAGAGGTGGTGGAGGAGACCCCGATCTATCATTCTACCGAGAGAAAGTTTACCAATTCGTGGTAGTCCTTAGTGGATCTTGGTGTTAGGGTTCCTTGGTGGAAGAGCTTCTTGGTGGAGCACTGGAAGAGCTTCTTGGTGGAGCACTGGAAGAGCTTCTTGGTGGAGCACTAGAAGAGCTTCTTGGTGGAGCATTGGAAGGGTTCCTTTGGTGGAGCATTGGAGATGGGTTCCTATGGTGGAGCATTGGAGATGTGCAGCTATGGAGTCTAGCTTGGTGATGTACTAGCTCCATAGGGTGTTGGGAGCATCCTTGTGTGTGGAGCTCGCCCCAACCTTGTGAAGGAATCACCGCCTCGACCGGTGCCTTAGTGGAAGAGGGAGAGCACCTCCGTGGAGCTCTCTCGAGGAAGAGGGTGAGGCCTTCCTTCGTGGTGTGGCCGCCTAGTCTCTTGTGTGAGACTAGCACCTCCTCAACGCAGACGTACTTCCTTTAGTGGAAGGAACTGCGGGAAACAAACCTCGACTCGCCTCGCGCCCCCCGGTTGTCTCGCTCCTTACTCTTGTTATCTTGTTGATTCCTTTACTTGTTGCACATGTCCTAGCATCATTGTAGGAACACCGCTATTGCAAAAGTTATCACCTTTACCTTCCGTTGCGCTAAAATTGAAAAAGGTTAAAACTTGCCGTAGCGCCATTCACCCCCCCTCTTGTTCGCTACGATCCATTCAATATTCATGGCTAAAGTTAAAAGCTACTGCATTTATTGCTATTTGGTTGGAAACGGAAAATGCTTCATGTGGTAATTGGTATATGGTCTTGAATAATTTGATACTTGGCAATTGTTTTGAGCTCTCAAATAGATCATGTTTAAGCTCTTGCATCATGTAGTTTAAACCTATTAGTGGAGAACTACCATAGAGCTTGTTGAAATTTGGTTTGCATGATTGGTCTCTCTAAAGTCTAGATATTTTACGGTAAAAGTGTTTGAACAACAAGGAGACAGGTGTAGAGTCTTATAATGCTTGCAATATGTTCTTATGTAAGTTTTGTCTGTACCGGTTCATACTTGTGTTTGCTTCAAACAACCTTGCTAGCCAAAGCCTTGTACTTGGGAGGGAATGCTTCTCGTGCATCCAAAACCTTGAGCCAAAACCCATGCCATTTGTGTCCACCATATCTACCTACTATGTGGTATTTCTCTGCCATTCCAAAGTAAATTGCTTGCGTGCTACCTTTAAAATTTCATTCCTTGTCTTTGCAATACATAGCTCATGGGAAAGTAGGCTAAAAAACTATTGTGGTGATGAATATGTCGCTTATGTATCTTATTTCTTATAAGTTGCTTGTTGAGCGGTAACCATGTTTCTGGGGAGGCCATCAACCTGTCACACCTTTGTTGAATATCATGTGAGTTGCTATGCATGTTTGTCTTGTCTGAAGTAAGGGAGATTTGCCATGAGTTGATTGGTTTGAGTATGCATATTGTTAGAGAAGAACATTGGGCCGCCAACCAAAGCCATGTATCATGGTGCAAGTTTCAGCTTGGACATTAATCCTCAAATCTCTTATGAGAATATTATCTGTTGTTGAATGCTTAAAGCATAAAAGAGGAGTCCATTATCTGTTTTCTATGTTGTCCCGGTATGGATGTCCTCAAGTTGAGATCTATGAAAATCGAGAAATCAAATGCGATCTATCTCCTTGGACCTTTGTACAGGTGGCATAGAGGTACCCCTTTGTGACACTTGGTTGAAACATATGTAATGCAATGATAATCCATGGAAGTCCAAGCTAACTAGGACAAGGTGCGGGCACTATTGGTATTCGATGCATGAGGCTTGCAACTTATAGGAGGTTTTATGCATAACACATATGAATTATTACTACCGTTGACAAAATTGTTTCCATGTTTTCAAAATAAAAAACTCTAGCACATGAGTAATCCCTGCTTCCCTCTCCGAAGGGCCTTTCTTTTACTTTATGTTGAGTCAGTTTACCTACTTCTTTCCATCCTAGAAGCAAACACTTGTGTCAACTGTGTGCATTGATTCTTACATACTTGCTTATTTGCACTCATCATATTACTTTGTGTCGACAATTATCCATGAGATATACATGTTGAAAGTTGAAAGCAATTGCTGAAACTTAAATCTTCCTTTGTGTTGTTTCAAAACCTTCTATTAAGAATCTATTGCTTTATGAGTTAAGTCTTATGCAAGACTTTTTGATGCTTGTCTTGAAAGTACTATTCATGAAAAGTCTTTGCCATATGATTCAGTTGTTTAGTCATTATCTTTACCATTGCTTTGAATCACTTCATTCATCTCATATGGTTTACAATAGTATTGATCAAGATCATGTTGGTAGCATGTCACTTAAGAAATTATCCTTGTTATCGTTTACCTACTCGAGGGTGAGTAGGAACAAAGCTTGGGGATGCTTGATACGTCTCAAACGTATCTATAATTTCTTATGTTCCATGCTAGTTTTATGACAATACCTACATGTTTTATTCATACTTTATATCATTTTGATGCATTTTCCGGTACTAACCTATTAACAAGATGCCGAAGCGCCAGTTCTTGTTTTCTGTTGTTTTTGGTTTCAGAAATCCTACACAGGAAATATTCTCGGAATTGGACGAAACAAAAGGCCACGTTCCTATTTTTCCAGGGGCTTCAGGGAGTCCGAAGGAGAGACGAAGGGGGCCGCGAGGAGCCCACACCCTAGGGGGCGCGGGCCACCCCTTGGCCGCGCCGCCAGGTGGGGACCCCACCTCGGGACTCCACCGACATCGCCCCTTCGCCTATATATGCTCCCAGATGTGAAAACCCTAAATAACCCGACGATATTCCACGAAGAGTTCCGTAGCCGCCGCCATCGCGAAGACAAGTTTCGGGGGACATAATCTCTGTTCCGGTACGCCGCCGGGACGGGGAATTGCCCCCGGAGTCATCTCCATCGACACCACCGCCATCTTCATCGCCGTTGCTGTCTCCCGTGATGAGGAGGGAGTAGTTCTCCCCCGAGGCTGAGGGCTCTACCGGTAGCTATGTGGTTCATCTCTCTTTCCCATGGTGTGATCTTTATGTGATCATGAGCTTTGTATCACTATTAATCTATGTGTTACTCTAGTGATGTTATTAAAGTAGTCTATTCCTCCTCCATGATGTAAAGTTGACGAGTGTGTGCATCATGTAGTACTTGGCGTAGGTTATGATTGTAATCTCTTGTGGATTATGAAGTTAACTATTACTATGATAGTATTGAAGTGATCTATTCCCCCTTTCATAGCTATTGTTGACGAGTGTGTATGCTATGTTAGTACTCGGTCTAAATTGAAACGGTATTGTCTTGGATTATGATTTGATGAGGATATCCCTATGAGTGGTGTTTGTCAAGTACTTGATGAACTTTGAGCGGAGCTTTTGTAGCCACTACATGATTAGTGATTCCAATAGGAGAGTAATTCAGAGTAGCACAAGTGAAGAGAAATTATTTATTTATGTGATCATTGTTGAGAGTGTCCACTAGTGAAAGTATGATCCCTAGGCCTTGTTTCTAAGGATTGAAACACCGTTTCCAACAAGTTCTGTTACATGTTCGCTTGCTACCATTTTTATTTCAGATTGCAATTACTACTTACAATCATCCATATTACTTGTATTTCACTATCTCTTCGCCGAACTAGTGCACCTATACATCTGACAAGTGTATTAGGTGTGTTGGGGACACAAGAGACTTCTTGTATCTTAATTGCGGGGTTGCTTGAGAGGGATATCTTTGACCTCTACCTCCCTGAGTTCGATAAACCTTGGGTGATTCACTTAAGGGAAACTTGCTGCTGTTCTACAAACCTCTGCTCTTGGAGGCCCAACACTATCTACATGAATAGAAGCGTGCGTAGACATCAGCTTCTTATACTTGATATCTATTTTTCAACATGCTTCGCCATTTTTTTTTGCTTAGTGTCTACATTTTATTAAGGCATGAATGCTTACTTGTTTACTCTTTGTCAATGCAGGTGATTGATCAATGTGAGCGGAAGCAAGGAATCCATGAACTCCATTCTAAAGACCTTGAGCCAACAGAAATTCACCGGGAGCACTAGAAGTGGAAGACCAACGCGTGCCAGCTCGCGTTACGCGGACGACGACACAGGTGGAGTTGGAGGTGGAGGTGTAGGTGGAGGTGGAGGTGGAGGATGAGGTGGAGGTGGAGGACATGGTGGAGGTGGAGGACGAGGTGGAGGTGGAGGTGGAGGACGAGGCGGAGGTGGAGGACGAGGACGAGGTGGAGGTGGAGGACGAGGACGAGGTGGAGGTGGAGGACGAGGACGAGGTGGAGGTGTACCTCTCCTTGGTGACATACCCTCTGCTTCTGGCGACGTGGCTTCCCAGTCCGCTCACACACAGTCTACTGAGGGGGAGATGGAGGTGGAGATGGAGGTGGAGGGGCAGGACGAGGAGGCGGAGAGGGAGATGGCGCCGAAGAAGTTGCGCATTCGTGGTGAAGCGCAAGTCCCTGATGAGAGGAGGGAGCCTACTAGCTATGAAGCGAAAGCCCTCATCATTCCGAACGACAAAGAATAAGTTTAATTTTAAACATGTAGATTCATTTTGGTATGTACTAATGTTTTCATTATTGTGCATAACTGATTGGCATACTAATGTTTTGATTATTGTGCATCAATTGGACATATGACAAGGGGGTTCTGAAAGGATCGTATGCCGCACCTAGAGGGGGGGGTGAATAGGTGCTAACCAATTTTTAGTTCTTTTTCAATTTAGGCTTGACACAAAAGGTAAATTCTCTAGATATGCAACTAAGTGAATTTACCTATATGACAAGGATATCAACTAAGCAAGGTATAGCAACGCAATAGGAGATGGAGTGGGATAGAGGTAACCGAGAGTGGAGCACGCGATGACACGGAGATGATTCTCGTAGTTCCCTTCCTTTGCAAGAAGGTACGTCTACGTTTGGAGGAGTGTGGTTGCTACGCAAGCCAAACCAACAGCCACGAAGGCTTCACTCAGATCTCCTGTGAGCAACGCCACGAAGGCCTAGCCCACTTCCACTAAGGGATTTCCTCGAGGCGGAAACCGGGCCTTTACAAAGTTCTTGGGGCACACATCCACAACCAAATTGGAGGCTCCCAAATCTGTAACAATACAACAATCAACAACAACACATCAACAACAAATCAACTAGGGAACCAAATAGGAACACTAGCATGAGATCCCTCAAACAAGAGAGGGGGAAATGAAGAACGCTTCGGTGAGGATGTAGATCGGGGTCTTCTCCTTCGAATCTCCAAAGATCAAGAGCTTTGGTTGGGGGAGGAAGGAGATCTTGCAAATCTTGTGTTTCTTGAGGTGGCTCTAATGGAGGTGGCTTGGCAGATTTCTTGTATAATGATTGAGCAAGCAACCAAGGTAGAAGAAGGGGGTATTTATACCCCCTCTCAAAAATGAGCCGTTGCAGCTACCGGGGGGCCGGATAATCCGGCCTAAGTAAGGGCCGGATAATCCGCCCCCCCGGATAATCCGGCCTACGGAACAAAACCGTGACAAAATCCGGCCAAAAGTCCGGCCCTATGCCAGAGAAGCTTTTCTTCCAGTCCTTAGCCAAAAACGGGGGGGCCGGATATTTCCAAAATATCCGGCCCGGATAATCCAGCCCTGGTACAATACAGGGACATTATCCGGGCAAATGTCCGGCCCTCATACAGAGCCGCATTTCCTCGAAGACTTAGCCAAAAACAGGGGGGCCGGATATTTCAACAATATCCGGCCCGGATTATCCGGCCTGGCCAATCCTTTTCTGATAACTTTTGACAGACGATCAAATCCAACACACATGAAATAATATTTATGTAATCCCTGTACCACTTTAATCAAACATTAGTGTATCACATATATTGACATCAAACACACAAAACATAATGTGAGAGATGTTCTTTCAATCTCCCCCTTTTTGGTGTTTGATGACAATATACGGATTTGCAAAGGAATCACTATAGAGACAAGCATGATGGCAAAACATAGAGGCACTCCCCCTACATGTGTGCATATAAGTAATTTGCATTTGAATACAAATACACAACACATAGGAGTATGGTGCCTCAACACAAGAGATATCCAACATGAGCTCTAACAAAAGACATTGACACATATGAAGTTGAGATAGGAAGCAAGAAATCATACCCATGTGTAGATATATAATGCGGAGATATAGCATCACACACAATGTAATATCCTTGATCTCAACAAATAGAAATCCGAAAACCATAACAATGTCTCACACCACATAGCACATATTTTTGAACGGCACACAAGCAAACCAAATAGTTCAACTAAAGAGGGAACACAAGCAATATAAGAATGATAAACGCATATGCTTGTGCCCAAACCATGCAAATCCCCGAGAATCCTAATAGAACACTTCTCCCCCTTTGGCATCGAGACGCCAAAAAGGGGACAAGCGCGATGCTACACGTCCCATGGGAATCACTCGGAGGCATCATCATCATCGGACTCTTGCGCCACTTCTTCTTCTTCTCCTTCTTCTTCATCAGTGTCAGGTGCATCCGGAGAGCGGCGAGAGGTGTTGGACCTTTGAAGGCAATCATCAAGATCACTCCATGGAACCTGTGCTGAGTGCCATCCACTGTAACCCTGGTGAGCTGAAGGCCGAGGCGGAGGACCTTGATCACCACTGAGCTTGTGTAGAATAACCGCCTGGGTATGCTTAATCTCAGAACGCTCTCGGCTAGCTGCATAGTTTTCCTTATGGATCTCAATGTTCATGCAAAGGATGTGGCGCTGGAACCAACTAAGCCGGGTCACTTGCTTCCTCATAGCCGGGACATCACGATGACGAGCAGGAGCAAAACCACTAGAACGAGCATCACCCATGAAAGAGTCAGGAGCAGGTACAGCGGAAGAGACAGGCTTAACCTTGTAGGCCTTCTTGACATGGTGCTTCACCAAAGGGTACCCACTCAAGTCTACACCAACCACAGCCACAGAGTTGTTGATGAGAAGCTGAATGTAGGGAGCATAGGGTATGGAGGTCCGGGAGACCATGGCATCATGGATCTCATGGAAGATAAAGTCCATGACATCAAGAGTGAAGTTTCGTTCCTCATTCCCATCACGAGCACACTTATAGCTGAGGTGCATAAGGTTCACAAGGACTCCCCGGAGAGCATCATTGTTACCACCACTTGGGCAAATGGTTGCCCGAAAGAACCGAAGCAGCTGATTGTATATGGGAAGCAGCCCCTTAGTAAAACCAATTCTTCCTGCTGAAGTATAGAGATTCACAAGAGCGTTCTTATCTGTCTGTTGTGGTCCATGAAGGCGACGACCCCCATCAACAGGAACTCCAAGAAAACCAGCAAATTGGCTCAGAGTGGCACTGCAGTGAGTGGAGCCAGTCATCCATTCCATAGTGCGTTCCTCATCTTTCTTGATTGCCAAAGTGGCAAAGAATTGCTTCACCAAATCTGGACTATAGTCACATTGAATCTTCATGATATCATGCAAACCCAACCTTCCAGCAACCCAGATTGCATCTTCAAAGTGATTGTTTTCAGCCAGAACGTCCACATCGATAGCTTGCATGGGTCTCAGATTCTTCATGGGCTCATAGATGTCCTTGTAGATGAATTCCTGCTCCATGCACCAGTATCTCCTGCCCTCTATCTCTTCATCCCTTGGGACATCTTCATACCAGTTCTTCATGCGGATAGCGGAATAAGAGACTGGGTCCATGGCCTTGTAGTTCTCCCTCTCATCCTTGTTCTTCCGCCTTGAAGAGACGGACTTGCGAGGTGCATTGGGTGCAAACTCGTCACTAGATCGATCATGCCTTGAGCGTCTCCGACCACCCCGAGAAGCACCACCTGTGAGAAGCAAAGGCGGGTAGCAAAGGAAAGGTAATGCTCATAAGTCATGTAAGATACAGTAATACACTCGAGAAACATGCTATAAGTCGGTACAAATCTAGACATGATAGATTGAAGCAAAAACTGCAGCGGCGATGAGGCTCCAGGCCGGATAATCCGGTGTCCCCTGGGGGCGGATAATCTGGCCTGGCCGGATAATCCGGCCTGCTCGGGGGGCGGATAATCCGGCCCTGCGAGATTTGCAGTTTTCCAATCAAAAGCTTGTCTAAGACTAGATCGGCCTCATAGCATGCAAGAGGAGTACACTACAAACGATTTGGAACAACTAGACACCAATTCCACCAAGAAAATAGCACATATAAAACACAACATCTAGGGTTAGAGATTGTGAATCATACCCACATCCATTGTGGAAACCGCTTGGAGGAGAAGGTAGCTAGGGGGGAGATGCACCCGATCCACCCAAGAACTCCGAGAGGGGGCGGACGGAGCGTCTCCGGCGAGGAAGAAGAGGTCCGGCGATCTTGAGAGGAGAAAGAGAGAGAGAGGCGCGTGGGGGGAAGGTGTGAACCGTTTCCCCCCCGTGGCCTCATCCTCAACCCTTTCAAGATTTGCCCAGGCCGGATAATCCGGCCCTAGCTTAGGGCGGATAATCCGGCCGGACCGGATTATCTGGTGTCTCCTGGGGCCGGATTATCCGGGGTGCTGGACAATTCCAGAAACACCGGGAATCCGGCCCATCTTTCGTTGGTTATTTGCAAGACCCATATGTGATGCAATACTGTATCACGTCACATATAAGGTGCAAATTTACCAATAAGATGGAGCAACCTAGATCATCCGACCGAACCACCTCAAACTCCAAGTTTTTACCAAACATGACAAATGAGCAAGATGGAAATGGCTTATAGGAGAGAGTAGGCTTAGGTTTTAGAAGATACAAACTGTTAATGGTACATGGTCACTCAAGTTTGCAAGATATGAGCAAATAAGGCCAAACTAGAGTGATTTCCCATAAGAACATGGAGTTGTCAAATAAGAGGTGATAAGATCCAAATAACTCCAACTCTTCACAAAGAAGAGTGTGGTGGCCTAGGCCACCATGTGTGAGTGTTGTGGCATGGCACCGCGAAGATATATCTTGGGTCCAAGCCACTACTCATCATTGAAGCTCACATATCAACATATGATATAAAGAGAATGATTTCTTAATGTTGGCATTATGGGGGGAGGGATAGCTCAATAATTTAAACCGCACTCCCCCTATTTCCATGCCCACATCTAAACCAAATAGAGTTTTGAGACAAAGGTGTGTTTGCAAGATGGTCAAGCTATACTCCTTGAATCAATGATATTTAGCTCATTCCTCAAATAAGAGAACCTTGCTTCATCAAGAGGCTTCGTGAATATATCGGCAAGTTGATCTTTGGTAGGAACATAGATAAGCTCAATATCACCCCGGGCAACATGATCCCTAATGAAATGATTCCGGATCTCAATATGCTTCGTTCTTGAATGTTGCACCGGATTATAGGCAATCTTGATAGCACTTTCATTGTCACATAATAGAGGCACTTTGTCACAAATGACACCGTATTCCTTTAAAGTTTGCCTCATCCATAACAATTGAGTGCATCCACTTGCGGCGGCAACATATTCGGCTTCGGCGGTGGAGAGAGATATACAATTTTGCTTCTTAGAAGACCAACACACCAAGGACCTACCAAGGAATTGGCAAGCCCCGGAAGTTGATTTCCTATCATCCTTGTCACCCGCCCAATCCGCATCGGTATAACCATTGAGAATAAAACTTGAGCCTTTGGGGTACCAAATACCATATCTTGGGGTATCAACCAAATATCGAAAGATTCTTTTGAGAGCCATCATGTGGCTCTCCTTAGGAGAAGCTTGATACCTTGCACACACACCAACGCTCAACACTATGTCCGGTCTAGATGCACAAAGGTAAAGCAAGGATCCAATCATGGAGCGATATACCTTTTGATCCACCTCTTTACCATTGGGATCTAGTGCAAGATGACATTTGGTAACCATAGGAGTGGCCACACCCTTCATCTCGGTCATCTTGAACCTCTTGAGCATGTCTTGGAGATATTTTGCTTGGTTGATGAAGGTTCCTTCCCTCAATTGCTTGATCTCAAAACCAAGGAAGAACTTCATCTCTCCCATCATAGACATCTCAAACCTATCGGTCATAAGCTTTGAGAATTCATCATTGAAAGCTTTGTTAGTAGAGCAAAATATAATATCATCAACATATAATTGGCAAACGAAAAGCTCCCCATTGACCCTCTTAGTAAAAAGAGTGGGGTCGATTAGCCCAACATCAAACCCACGGTCTACCAACAATTCCTTAAGGTGCTCGTACCAAGCTCTAGGAGCTTGTTTGAGACCATAAAGTGCTTTATCAAGCTTGTAGACATGGTTAGGAAAGTTGAGATCCTCGAACCCCGGGGTTGCTTAACATAAACCTCTTCATGCAAAGGACCATTAAGAAAAGCACTTTTCACATCCATTTGTTGTAACTTAAAGTTATGATGCGAAGCATAAGCAAGAAGGATACGGATGGACTCAAGGCGAGCCACGGGAGCATAGGTTTCTCCAAAGTCAATTCCCTCAACTTGAGAGAACCCTTGAGCCACCAATCTTGCCTTGTTCCTCACAACATTTCCAAACTCATCTTGCTTGTTCTTGAAGATCCATTTAGTGCCTATAACATTGCGGCACTCCTTTGGCTTTTTAACTAAAGTCCACACTTTGTTGCGCTTGAAGTTATTGAGTTCTTCATGCATAGCTTCCAACCAATCCGAATCTTCAAGGGCTTCAAATACTTTCTTGGGTTCCACTAAGGAGATATAAGCATGATGATTGCTAAAGTTAGCCAATTGCCTTCTTGTGGAAACCTTTGCCCTTACGTCACCAAGAACCTTGTCATGTGTGTGTTCAAGACGCTCAAGTTGCCTTTCTCTTCTTGCTAGACGACGGGCCTCGATCTCCTCCTTGGTTCTTCTTGGCCTTGGAGGTGTCACTTGATCAACTTGATCATTTGGGTCCCCGTCTTGACCTTGAATTTGAGCTTCCTCAATTTCTTGAGATTGCTCATCCTCATGTGCTTGATCTTGGACAATATTCGGTGAAGCGCAAATATCAAATGGATACTCATCGGAGCCATCATGAATTCTTGGTTGATATTGTCCTTGATCTTGTTCATGAGAGAGAGGGTTTTCTTCTTGTTCTTGGGTTGGTGCATCATTTGCTTCACTTGATGGGGTTTGTTGATGTTGAGAAGATGAGGGCTCCACCGTGGTAGAGCATAGTTCTTCCCGAGACGCCACACCGTGTCCCTCAATGGGGCGGAAAAATCCCACACCCATTCTTACTATGGCATCTTGAGGTATTTCATCACCTGCACAAACATCAACTTGCCCCACTTGGGAGCCATCATTTTCTTCGAACTTCACACTACAAGATTCAATGATAATCCTGGAGGATACATCAAAGATTCTATAAGTGTGAGATTCGGCACCGTAACCAACAAATATACCCTCCAACGCTTTAGGAGCAAATTTAGATAAACGAACTCCTTTGATTTTGTAAAAACACTTACACCCGAACACCTTGAAGTATGAGATATTAGGCTTGTTCCCGGTGAGTATTTCATATGGAGTCTTGTTCAAGCCCTTGCGGAGATAGAGCCGGTTGGAGGAGTGACAAGCGGTGGAGATGGCTTCGGCCCAAAAGTTATAGCGGGATTTATACTCTGCCATCATAGACCTTGCCATATCCATGAGAGTCCGGTTCTTCCTCTCCGCAACACCATTTTGTTGAGGGGTGTAAGCAGCGGAATATTGATGACGAATCCCCTCATCACTAAGAAAATCATTGAGTGTGTAGTTCTTGAACTCGGAGCCGTTGTCACTTCGTATTGCCATAATGAGGAGGTTGTGTTGGCGTTGCACCTCGGTAGCAAAGTCAATGAATATTTGTTGAGTCTCATCTTTCGTCTTGAGAAAGTAGACCCAAGTGTATCTTGAGTAGTCATCGACAATCACCAAGCAATGTTTCTTCGCACCAAGACTTGCATGAGTAACGGGGCCAAAGAGATCCACATGAAGGAGCTCCAAGATCCTCTTGGAAGAGATAATGGTCTTGCTTGGATGCGGAGAGTCATGCATTTTGCCTTCAACACAAGCCCTACAAACACGATCTTTGGCAAAAGAAACATTTTCCATTAGACCCACAATATGGTTCCCCTTGTGAAGACTTTGCAAAGTTCTCATGTTGACATGGGCTAGGCGGCGATGCCACAACCAACCCACATCCGCCTTTCCGAATAGGCACATCGCACTTGAAGTGGTGGTCCCCGAAAAGTCCACCACATACAAGTTATGTTCGCGATACCCAACGAAAGCGACTTTTAGAGACTTGCTCCACAAGAGGACCACAATATCATTATCAATAAAGACGGCGAAACCCATCTTGCCAAGGGCGGAAACGGAAAGCAAATTGTAACCAAGGGTTTTGACAAGCATGACATCCACAAGAGTAATGTTGTGTGCAACCACAACCTTGCCAAAACCCAATACCTCGGATGTAGAATTATCGCCAAAGGAGACGGTGATATCATTTATGTTAGGCCTCAACTCCTTGACGAGGTTCTTGTCGCCGGTCATATGACTTGTACATCCACTATCAAGTACCCATTTTGAACCTCCGGCGGCATAGTCCTACATGAGATCAATTCTTGGATTTAGGTACCCATTTCGCAATGGGTCCTCTTTTGTTAGCAACAAGGGTCTTTGGGACCCAAATAGACCAAGCAACATAACCATCATATGGGCCAACATATTTAGCATAAACATCACCATAATAATCTTTAAATAAAACATAGTGAGGGTTAGCAATTCCCGCATCATCATCATTCATGGTTTTGCCCTTGGAGGCATCACCATTAGTGACGTCTTTCTTCTTCTCTTGTGCGGGCTTGGCCTTTTGCTTGTTTGCCTTTTTTACCTTGGCATTATAACCAAGGCCCTCCTTCCCATTGTTTGATCTTTGCTTACTCAAAAGATCATCCAAAGAAAGTTTACTTTGGGGAGAGGAGGCCTTAGCAAGTTCATCCTTCAACCTAGCATTTTCCTCAACAATATTTGCATGATCACATAGAGGAGTAGAGGAACTAGGCACATCATATGTAGCAAGCCTAATTTGAAGTTGCTCAAACGACTTGGATAGGAGAGTGTATTCACTCTTCAAAGCTTTGTGAGCTTTGTCTAGTTCATCTAGATCCTTCACAAGTTTCTCATGATCAACCCCAAATTGGGCCTTTTCCTTTGTAAGCACTTTATTCTTAGCCCTAGCAAGATCTCTAGCTTTAGTGAGCTTGTTAATTTTATCTTGAGGCTCTTCAATATTTTCTAACCTCTCTTCAAGAGAAGCTATGGTTTCTTGACTTTCCTCAAGAGCATGGATTTCGAGAGAGTCTTCTCTCTCTATTTGACCCTTTTTCTCAAGCATATCACTTTGTTGAGCTAAACGAATCATGAGGTTTGAAACATGCTTTTTAGTGTTACCTTGTAGGTTGAGAATGAAATCATCAAAATCTAGCATTTCTTGTTTCACTTTTAGACTAGCATCATCAACCCCTAGTTCACTAGATATGTTAGGAATAGAGGGGTTAGGAGATGATACCTCGGAGGATTTAGCCATGAGGCAACTTTCTTCCTCCACAAGGATGACCTCATTGGGGGATTCACTTGGTGATGAAGAGTTAGTGGAGAGGGAGGCAAGAGCGACCAATCCATTAGAGGTTGCATCTTCTTCATCATCAACATCATCATCTCCGGAGGTATACTCTTCTTGAGTTGATAGCACAATAGATGTGTCCAAGGAGGATCTTGCCATGAAGCAATGTGCATTCTTGATAGGAGGGTTCTCATTGGGAGATTCAAAGAGAGATGAAGAGGGTATGTTGGTGGTGACGATGGCGGCCAATTCCTTTGAGCTTTCTTCATCTTCATCACCACTAGAACTTTCAACTTCATCGGATGAATATTCTTCCCTTGTTACTAGCACAACTCTTGAGGGCCTCTTGCCCTTCTTGGTCTTGTTGTTGTAGAACTTCTTGTTGGGGGCTTTTGAATATTTGCCCTTTGAGTCTTTGCTCTTGTCCTTGGGAATGAGCCTCCCATTATGAAGCTCTCTATTCTCATAAGGGCATTCGGCAATGAAGTGACGCTTGTCATCACAATTGTAGCATGATCTTGTCTTTGGACCAAAGCTAGTGAACCCACTTTTGTTGTTCCTCTTGATGTTGTCTTCCTTGGCCTTGGAGGGATCAACCCAAAAAGATTTTGCATGGAAGGCCATGTGATCATGGTAGTGGCATTGCAAATCTTCCGGATAGGACATACTCCAAGATGCCCTATAAGATTCTTGAGGAATCACTTCTTCACCGGAGTTGACCACCAAGGCAAGGTTGGAACCTTTTGCCATCCCAAGAGCACGATTGCGAGAATCATGAGAGGTTTCCTCAAGCACCTTGAGAGCTTGCATCTCGTGCACGACTTGTTGAGAGGTGAGAGAGGAATAGCATTCCCTTCCCACAAGGGTCTTGACATCAATGGGTACAAATGGCATCATGCATTCAATGTACTTCTCCTTGATCCAAGAGTCATTGATGTGGGTGGCACCAATAAGCCGGAAGGCATCGGCAACGGTGAGAAGTCTTCCATACATGACTTGATGATCTTCATCCGGTAGCCTCATGAACCCTTCGGCTTTATTCTTAAGAGCATTATACTTGTTCCTCCTTGTGCTCTCACTTCCAATACAACTAGCGGCCAAGCCGTCCCAAGCTTCCTTGGCGGTGGTGTAGTTCCGGACTCGATGCAATTCCGGTGTCCCCACACTAGTTTGAATCATGTGTAGGGCGGTGTTGTTGAGTTGACTATCAATTGCTTCTCTTCTAGTCAACTTGTCGGGGTTGTATGGCTTGAAGCCCTCCAAGATGATTCTCCATAGTTCATTGGAGGCGCTACAAACATGAGAGCGGAACTCAAATTGCCAAGTATCGAAATTATCAACGGAAAACTTAGGTGGGTCGCCCCGAATGTTCAAATGGGGATGTGGAACCGGTATATCGGGAGATAGAAAAGGTGGAGCTACTCGATTGTAGCTTTCACCTCCACTAGTTCCCCTAGGAGATGCACTAGTAGATTTGATAGTGTTTAAGTTATCACCTTCCACGGGTTTGGTAGATGAGGGTAAGTCCGAAGCCTCTCCCTCATTTAACGCACCCGTGTCTTTTACCTCTACACTAGGAGCCTTGGGAAGGGCCGGAGCCAAAAGCTCGGCAATCATCTTTTTCATGCTTTCCATTTGGGCTTCCATGGAGGACTTCAACGAATTGAAGTCTTCCATGGAGACCGTCTTGGCGGCCCCTTCCGAGGGCTCCTCGTCCGGCATACTCTTAGGCGGTTAAGCCCGAAATAAGAGCCGAGGCTCTGATACCAATTGAAAGGATCGTATGCCGAACCTAGAGGGGGGGTGAATAGGTGCTAACCAATTTTTAGTTCTTTTTCAATTTAGGCTTGACACAAAAGGTAAATTCTCTAGATATGCAACTAAGTGAATTTACCTATATGATAAGGATATCAACTAAGCAAGGTATAGCAACGCAATAGGAGATGGAGTGGGATAGAGGTAACCGAGAGTGGAGCACGCGATGACACGGAGATGATTCCCGTAGTTCCCTTCCTTTGCAAGAAGGTACGTCTACGTTTGGAGGAGTGTGGTTGCTACGCAAGCCAAACCAACGACCACGAAGGCTTCACTCGGATCTCCTGTGAGCAACGCCACGAAGGCCTAGCCCACTTCCACTAAGGGATTTCCTCGAGGCGGAAACCGGGCCTTTACAAAGTTCTTGGGGCACACATCCACAACCAAATTGGAGGCTCCCAAATCTGTAACAATACAACAATCAACAACAACACATCAACAACAAATCAACTAGGGAACCAAATAGGAACACTAGCATGAGATCCCTCAAACAAGAGAGGGGGAAATGAAGAACGCTTCGGTGAGGATGTAGATCGGGGTCTTCTCCTTCGAATCTCCAAAGATCAAGAGCTTTGGTTGGGGGAGGAAGGAGATCTTGCAAATCTTGTGTTTCTTGAGGTGGCTCTAATGGAGGTGGCTTGGCAGATTTCTTGTATAATGATTGAGCAAGCAACCAAGGTAGAAGAAGGGGGTATTTATACCCCCTCTCAAAAATGAGCCGTTGCAGCTACCGGGGGGCCGGATAATCCGGCCTAAGTAAGGGCCGGATAATCCGCCCCCCCGGATAATCCGGCCTACGGAACAAAACCGTGACAAAATCCGGCCAAAAGTCCGGCCCTATGCCAGAGAAGCTTTTCTTCCAGTCCTTAGCCAAAAACGGGGGGGCCGGATATTTCCAAAATATCCGGCCCGGATAATCCGGCCCTGGTACAATACCGGGACATTATCCGGCAAATGTCCGGCCCCCATACGAGCCGCATTTCCTCGAAGACTTAGCCAAAAACAGGGGGCCGGATATTTCAACAATATCCGGCCCGGATTATCCGGCTCGGCCAATCCTTTTCTGATAACTTTTGACAGACGATCAAATCCAACACACATGAAATAATATTTATGTAATCCCTGTACCACTTTAATCAAACATTAGTGTATCACATATATTGACATCAAACACACAAAACATAATGTGAGAGATGTTCTTTTAGGTTCGCCAGCCGTCGAGCATGCTTGGAGCTCTTATTAGGCAGTATTGGCCAGGCTTTTACACTCCGGTCCCCGGCGGCGAGAGGAAGCTAGCCGAGACTTGGGCGGACTATGAGGCAGCTCCTTGCCCGGGCTTTGGGAAAGCTTCTAATGCCGTGTACACCAAGTTTTGGGTAAAGCATGCTTCTCGAGTTTACTTCATAGTTGATGACCACACTATGCTAACTCATGTCCCTCTCACAATTATTCTTATGCATGATTGCAGACCCATTATAAGGTGCCTGATGATATGGTTGAGCAAGGGAAGGCGGTACTGACTAGGGCTTGTCAGAGGTTGACACGGCAACAGTGGTACAATCAGAAGCATACCTGCATCGGGCACTTCAAGGCTGAGCAGGGCACGAGGGTCAAGAAAGCTGACAATATCAGGGACGATACTCAGCTGACGAAGGATGATTACTTGAAGGTAAGTAAATATTCAATGAGATTCTATGTTGCTGCATAGTTGGGATTGCATTATGTGTTCTTCAAATGAGTTTTGGTTTTTCAGGTTATGCCCCTATGGTGCGAGAATAAGGAAGACACATTTGAGGCCTTGGTAGCGAGGTGGGTTGGCGAAGACGCCGACTTCAACGCCAAGAGCGCGCGCAACAAGGCAAACCGGGGCACCGGAGGAACACACAGTGCGGGAAGCCACAGCACTGAGCGCTAAAGGAAGCACAAGGTACATATATACATGGAACAACTTGCATTTATTTCCCCTCATATTACTACTTGATACACATAACATTTCTTTTGCTGTGCAGGAGGCGGAACTCGAGGAGCCTCTCACCGAGGTGGGAGGGTGGCAGAAGATGAAGCTGAAGCAGCCCGATCTGAGCCAGCCTCAGCCCTCGCTTCCCGAGTACTTCAGCTATGCCAAAGAGGAGTTGGAGAAGTACTGCTCGGTGTTCCAGGGTCTTCATCCGGAGGTGGATGATCCTATTCAGGAGGAGACCGACTTGACGGCGATTATGCTGGCGGGGAGAGGCTCGGAGCATGGCCGTACGAAGCTTCTTAGTGGGGTGATCAAGCCGCAGAGAACCCTCACGTGGATCAGGTCTACCCTCACCGCCGGCGACCCACCGATCGCGCCTCCTCGACACCGTCGTACCGATGTAAGTTTTCTCATTTTCATCTTCTTTCCAACATTCATTCCTGAATGGGACGAGACTCCTTTTCTTGAAAATTGTAGGCTAACTTTGAGGCCGCCTACGCGGCCACTTATGAGAAGTATTTGACGGTTGTAGCAGACTGGGACCTCAAGAGAGCGGCTTGGAAAGAGTACCAGGAGGCGACGAGTCGTGTAAGTTCCAATCTTTTATGGTTCAAAGACATGACAAGTCCCACCTCCCCTTTATTTTATTTCTGCAGCACTTGACATCTAAACTATCTTGCAGGCGCTCAGGACGTTCTTCCAGACTGGAGAGAGGATCGCACTTCCGGAAGAGGATCCACCTAGGCCGGGGCCGACTCCAGTGTGCCCATCGAGGGAAGTTTTCGCGGCCACATACTACGCACGCACTCCGTTAAGTCTTGTGCCTAACCAGTTGTCACCGCTTTCCTTTCCCATGTGTAAGATGCTAACTCTTGTCAAACATGTAGAGCACGGGAAGTTCGCGGAACCGACCCTCTCCTGGTTCGTCGCGCGAGGGCACACCGATGCACCCCGGCCGCCATTCTCCCGGTGCTTCGGGGTTTTCACCTACTGGCGATGGTTCAGGCCATGGTTCTACCTCGGTCCACCTCGACAAAAGCCGGACGCATGAATGGACGAGTACGGAACTTGGTTGGTTCCCCTGATCTTAGTTTCCCTTAGCTAGGTGTCTAGCGGGTGTGCGTCGATCATGTGTGCCATGTGTCGATGATGTATGATGATCGTGTGTGCTACATGCCACATATTTGTATCACGATGATGTTGTTGCTACATTTGATATGATGACGATGATGATTATGTGTTGTGCTACATTTGTGATGCATTTCAATGTATATTACTGCTATTTTTGTTGTGCTTGTTGTGCTGTGCCAGAAATACCGCGGAAAAACTAAATGGCATAGTCTGTGCCGATGGCCAAATGGCAGGAGTATGCCGTCGGCACAGGAAGGTGGCGCCCAGCAGCTGGGCGGAGCGGCTGGCGACGCGGCTGGGCCGATGAACCTGGGACGACGGCTTGGCCATCGGCACATAAGATGGACAGGGGACACGTGGCAGTCGCTGGCTGTCCGAGCGAGGCGACTGTGCCGACGGCCTGGCCGTCAGCACAGAAGATAGGCTGGGCTAATGGCCGTTTGGGCGTTGTGGGGCCCTCGACGATCGTGCCGACGGCGACTGTGCCGATGGCGACTGTGCCGACGGCGACATCCCACCGTCGGGCTAGCGACTGTGCCGACGGCCAGACGTGTGCCGACGGCACCTGAGGCTGTGCCGAGGCCATATTGTGCCGACGCAAGGTGCCAACGATTGCCGTCGGCACAGGCGTGGGCCGACGGCGAGGCAGGCTGTGCCGACGGCCGCCGCCCGTCGGCAGCTTGGCGGGTTCCCGTAGTGTTGCATGATCTTATGGATGAAGTACTATATGAAGTGAAGGTCCCTCTTTATTCTCTACCCTGTACGCACTTCACCTTCTTATTTATGCAGGTACTCCTCCTCTTCTTCCCGACGTGGTATAGTTTGAAGACAAATACTTCTGTTGCTCAGCTCATCGAGCCTAGCTTTGATTCGCAACCAAGATGATGCAACAGATGGTATCTTCTGCTAGCTCGTTATCCCGCTTAGAGTATTTGTTACCCGCAAAAAAGAAAAAGTATTTGTTAGGATTGGGAGCCACCGGGACAAGAAAATGTACGTAAAACATGTAGTGAACTTTGCTTGGAAAACAAAAGAGCACGTGGGGCTATCACTTTAGAGGTTCTACCTAAGGGCATCTTCAATGGAGCGATGCATTTTATGTTTGTTTGCGTCGGGCACGAACAAGCGGTCACATGTTCGCATACGTTAGCCCCTTCTCCGGCGGTAAAGACGCTTTTTTTACCGCAAGAAACTGTCCTGTAGTGATTAGTGAGCAGAGAGAAAGATTTCTTTTGTGTGGTGAGTAGTGACCAGCACATGGTCCTACCATGCATTAAAGGAGAATAGAGAAGCCATGCAGCCCAAATGCAGACGCATTCCTGACGCATATTTGATCCCGCTGCGGACGTTTCACGTCTAGCCACTGAAGCGTGTTTTCTGTCGGCGCAAACGCAAACGAACAAAAAACGTTAGTTTACCTCACCCCGTTAAAGATACCCTAACTAGATGGCACACTCTAGATATTGGAGCGCTGTCGGAGAGGACCTCGGACTTCCTTCACGTCATGGACAAGATGTCCTACTTTCAGCTCAAGCGCTTTGAAAGATCTCAATCGTAGTCGCGAGGGTCATATCTTTGTTGTCGCGCTGTAGCTAGGCAAAACTTTTCTTTGCAGGATTGTTGGAAGAGGAGAAGGAGAAGGTAACTCTGAGCCAATTTTCCGAGAGTTCGATATAAACCATCGAGTCATCCTTATGAGAAAAAATACGCTTACAACGACACTCTGCGCTTGGAGTCTCAATATAATAACAACATTTGTGAGCATCATCAGTTGTGCATCCCGCCAGTGAGTTGGGAAACGTTGCACCTCCTTATTTGACGACTGTACTGTAATGTTTTATCGAGTGTCAACTGCGCTATGTAGTAGGTGACCGGGGGATCGGCAGGCTTTACAAAAGGGTGTATATACATGGTCATGCAGAAGCGCGGTGATTGACATGGATCTTTATATCGGGCCCATGCGGAGGAAGTGTGGATGAGCCCATGATTCCCATGTGCAAGAAGGTTAATGATCACTTGTGGAAAAATTAACGCACTATAGAATTATGATTTGTCGCTTCCTGTTCTAGGAAAATAAAACTGTGAACAAGCTACGAAAGGAGCTCTATAAAGTTCTAATGAACATGTGAAGTCTGAGAGATAGTTTTCAAAATTAAAAGAAAAAAATGTTACAAAACCTGCATTGTCCAACGACCTTTGGTCCAAGGCTGTAGATAGTGCATAAGACACAACACCTACTAAACTCTCTGACTATGATGTACTCATAATACACTTCTAACACTTGCTATATTCTGAGACCATCGAATGAGAATCTGCAGTGAAACTCGAAGATAGAGGAGACGACGACAAGACAACTTATTTAGCAGAGTCCAGAGTCAAATTCTACATAATTCTTGGTGGAAATATAGATGAGTAGTAGAAGGAATACAATTCCCTATTCATAGAACACAAATAGTTAGGATGCTTCTATAACATCATAAGCAAGCCAAGTATCATTAGAGGTAGCTCTAGTTATTGTTTAGTCTTGAGTTGTTTGTTCTAGGTTTCTATTTGCAATCTAGCCTCATTATATCTAGGAAGTTGCGTACATATTTTTGTAAAGAATCGGAATTGTAATTCTATCGTAATACATGTGTCTGTGATGTTTCCATTGTACAACTCTGACAGATGTAATGTTGGTGAAATGATGTCTCATTGGTCTTGTATCAACGACTTGCGTACTACAACATGTAGTGGTATGCTATCTCACCGCACAACACACCTAAAATCGGTTTTATCGACATGAAAGACATATCTCTCTCCACCTCGGAAGCCCTCTATTGAGTGCATGCTCCAAACATGATGCCCATGTGAGGGAGAACGGCTCCGGACGCTGCCATATCCGAGATGTCAAGGTATAATACTTCCTTGGAGCAGCCTGAGTGAGGAGACGATGGTTGCGGCAATGATGCCTTCAACAAGGTAAAAGCTTATATGCACCACCATTGCCTGCCATGACCAGAGTCGGAGCTCAATTTTTCACCGGGGGCCGCGCCATCCCAATTCGCACCCGGCTAGATCCATGCAACGCTGCACTGCGGAGATGCGCACACCGGACGGATTGCCAACGAGACTCGAACAGACCCTCACCAACTCCTCCACACATCGTTGATGGGCACTAGTCGATGTAGAGGATGAATCGTTGCCGTGTGTCAGATTTGTAGTCGTCACATCCATTCATCATCAGACAACAAGCGACGTCGGCCATGGGGAGGGCCACACCACCGCACGGCCGAGAAGCTCCATCTCGACCGATGCCCCCAACACCTCCGTAGGAACCACCCAGCAATCACCGAGAGCCATGGTTGCAGAACACCGACGGCAGCGGTTGTCGATCCGCTATTGGGAATGAGGTTTAGCGGCGGCTTTTGTGTCTCCCCTAGCACTGCCCTGGGGCTGACATGGGAAGCTTTGTGTTATGTTTTTCGCTTTTTGTAATCAAACATAACAAGGCGTTGAAACAATACTAGTACTCACATGCAGCTCATCTTCGGAGACAATCCGGTGTACTCATGAGAGATAAGCAATTATTCAAACCTCAAGGCTCAACACAATTTTCCCCATAATTTTTTTACTAGCTTTAGGGTCTTATTATGCTTGTAGTACGAATTAATTTCCCATCTCTTAAGAGCACTAAGCTCACAGGGTTGGGAGGGCCTCTGGTGGATCGGCAGGTCGTTTTCGTGGGACCTACCTCGAAAGAAAACCTGCACACAACTACACGAGGCTAGCTCGGTCAGCCCGTCACCGATTGGCCGCCACCGCCTACCTCCTCCGTCTCGCCCATCCTCGCTCCTCCCCTTTCCCTGCCTCTTCCATCTAGCCCCTCCTCACTCCGGATGGGGATTCAGTGACTGGCTGCACGCATCGGCCGGACATTCTTCATCCAATGGCTCTAATCAGGTGATTCGAAAATTTTGTTAAATTTGTCTTTTTTGCTGCGTCCAAAATATAAAGTATTTTTGATTGAAATTTTTTCGTACTTACAACATGATTCGTTGGCAATATGCAAAAAAAATCAAAATAAAAAATGTACATATTATCAACGAATCATGTTGTATGTATGAAAAAAATTTAACCAAAAATACTTTGTATTTTGAACGCAGCAAAAAAGAAAAATTTACAAAATTTTAGAATCAATTGATTGGAGACTCACTACGGGAACCAGTCAAGGTGCCGACGGCCGTCGGCACAGCTTGCTTTGCCTTCGGCACAGGCTTGTGCCGACGGCAGCCGTCGGCACCTTGCCGTCGGCACAATAACGCCTCGGCACAGGTAAAGTTGCCGTCGGCACAGGCTGACTGTCGGCACAGCATCCTGTGCCGACGGCAATTTTTTCAAAAAAAAAATAAATAAATTTGTTCAATTTTTTTTCATATTTTTTTATCCCAATTTTTTTAATCTCTCACGTGCACCATTTTAACTCTAACTACACTTAATATTAGGTCAAATTCCACTCATGGTCAAACTTCCCGGTCAGTCACCCATCCTCACACTACTCCACCCCTAGCACGCTTAACTTCTTGGTTCCATTTAGACTAGATTCCATGAAAGAAATGACACCTTGTTGACAATAATACCATATCAATACTATTAACCCTTATTACTTGATGTTGCACATCATTATTTTTTGAATTCCAAACAATTACCTACATAAACTACAATAATAAGTTTATTAATCTTGAATTCAAATGGACAATAAAATGATTTATTTTTTTTCTTTTTTATTTAATATGGAATAATTAATATCTTTAAATCTGTAAATCAAAATTTCAAAATTTGACAAATAATATGTCTAAATCGATTAGAAAAATGAGAGGAATCCAAATATGACATCTATATCATATTTTGAATCTAAAAATATTTTTTTCAAAAAATCTTGAGCATTAGATAATGTACCAGTATTTCAAATCTGGCCGGCCTCCTACCGATTCGGCAGGAATTTGTCTTTTTCATGAGGGATGGACGTAAAAGTTCCAGATACACCGGTTGGGAAATTTTTCATCTTAGGTGGTCTAGTATTTTAAAAAAATATGTTGGTACCAATGTGAAACTTTAATTTGGTGGTTGCTTCACAAAACACCCCGTTTTCGGCACCTCAAAAATGGAAAATGGTTTTTCGTGCGATGAAATGGAAAGCTTCCTCCTGCAATATCGTAAGACATCCCAATATACACATGTATGCACAATATGGGCATATTATCACAAACTATGTCGTGATTCTATCCATAACATGGTCGTTTGACCTAAATGTCATGAAACCTCGAACATGATAGCTCATTTTGTGAAGGATTTTTTGTGATGTTCGCAATTTTCCAACTTTAATATTTTTTCTTGCAACTATGACACATAATATGACACCACGCGAAGGTTTCACATTGTTTGGATCGTTTTCGATTTTTTTATGCTCGTTTCAAACTATATTCAAAACGGCGGGCATGAAGATCCTTTCCCGGGGCTAAGGCTCGCCAAACTTGCACTGGATCTCTGATGAAATAGCATGTTGTGAATCTAAAAATGATTTTTACAAAAAATCTTGAGCAATATATCATGTACCTGTAGTTCAAATCTGGTCGGCCTCCTACCGATTCGGCAGGAATTTGTCTTTTTCATGAGGGGTGGACAGAAAGGTTTCAGATACACCGGTTGGGCAATTTTGCATCTTAGTTGGTCTAGTATTTTTTTAAAATGTGTTGGTACCAATGTCAGTCTTTAATTTGGTGGTTGCTTCACAAAACACCCCGTTTTCGGCACCTCAAAAATGGAAAATGATTTTTTCGTGTGATAAAATGGAAAACTTCCTCCTGCAATATCGTAAGACATCCCAAGATGCACATGTGTGACAATATGGGCACATTATCACAAACTATGCCGCGATTCTATCCATAACATGGTCGTTTGACCTAAATGTCATGAAACCTCGAACATGATAGCTCATTTTGTGAAGGATTTTTTGTGATGTTCGCAATTTTCCAACTTTAATATTTTTCCTGGCAACTATGACACATAATATGACACCACGCAAAGGTTTCACATTGTTTGGATCGTTTTCGAATATTTTATGCCCGTTTCAAACTATATTCAAAACGGTGGGCATGAAGATCTTTTTCGTTTTAAATATTTCAAGTTTGATATTTTTCCAAGATAGAACTTATTTTTCTGAAAATTTTGATATATTATTTGTATTTTTCTGAATTATAATGATTTAGTTATGATTTTTTTAAGATTAATGTCGTAAAATGGAAAATAGCTATGCCGACGGCTTTGCCGTCGGCACAGGGCTGAAATATATGCCGACGGCTTTGCCGTCGGCACAGGCCTGACGCTGTTAGCTCGCCGTCACGGCGGAGAGGCTATGCCGACGGCCTAAACTGCCGTCGGCACAGACCTTCATGTGCCGACGGCTGACCTGCTGGCCTGGCCAGAACGAGTCCTGTGCCGACGGCCCCGATATTTTGCCGTCGGCACAGGATCTGGCCGTCGGCACCTTGACTGGTTCCCGTAGTGACCGTTGGATGGAGAATGTCCGACCGATGCGTGTCCAGTTTTACGGCGTACAGCCAGTCACTGAATCCCATCCCCTCACTCCTCCCCTTCCCCTTCTGATCCCCCAAAGACCGGCGACCCTCACGGTCGAGAGAGGTCACCCAATCCTCCCTCAACCCCCATCGGCGAGCTCGGCAGTGTAGCCATGGAGGTCGCAGGCGCCACGTCCTCTGGGCTATCCTCGACCTGATCTCCTGGACGACCGTCCCGAGCTACTACTGGTTGCCTCCACGATCTATTCTGCTCCGACTCTTGGTTGCACTGACCGGAGGTCTATCTCTCCTCTCCTTCCCCATCTTTGCTATTCTTTTTTGGTAATTACTATGGGCGAGAAGGAACAAGTTGACAATGGTTGGATAGATAGATCTGAACAATTATTTTTGGATGGATTATGCATGGAATCTGAATGATTTCCTTTGTCCAGCGTTTGAGTTCATATTTGTGCTATTCAAACATCACGAGAATAATTAGTTCTATCTGATTTGATTGGAAGTATACATGTACAGTGGTTTCAGCAAAGCTAGAACTTCGCACTGTATTAGAAATCTGCCATTAAGGCATCTCCAGCGGGGCGACGCATTTCGGACGTCCGTCGGCCGAAATGGTCGAAATCATCCGCGCGTCCGTTTGCGGCGGGGGTGGCTCCAGCGGGACGACGCATAATTTTTTTCTCATTCATTAAAGTCATAGTTTACATTAATAAAAACATAAAAAGGCCATAAAAACCTAGGTACTGCCTACTGGTCGTCGTCGCTAACGAGGTCGATGAACTTCAGCCATGGAAGCTGGTACGCCGGCGGTGGAGGAGGTAGGGCAGACTACGGCAACTGTGGCCAGGCCGTCGCCTGCGCAGGAGGCTGTGGTGAAGGTGGCCAGGGATCCCAGGCCGGAGCGCGGTCGCTGGAACGCCTCGGCGTGGCCGGAGGAGTCGCGGGCCTACCCTGCAACAGCGCGGACTCGCAGAGCTTGATTGCGAGCCCGTCCCACAAAGCGAGCTCATTGAGCTCGTCGCGCTCGTTGTTGGCCAGTGCCATGGCAATGGCCTCCTCCTCGGTAATGTCGGGCGGCTGGTTCTCCGGATCCCCGCCGGCCCGCCGTCGTCGTGGTCGTACTCTGCGCACTCCACCTGCTCGTCCTCGTCCTCGTCCTCCTCCTCATCCTCGTCCTCGTCCTCCTCGTCGTTCTCCTCTTCTTCCTCGGCGATCTCTCGGTCGAAGAACTCGACGTCCCCGAGGTAGCCAGCAAGACGGCGCGCGTCGAACTCTCACATTCCGAAGGAGATCCAGTTGTAGAAGTTGAGCACGTACGCCGGATCTTGTTGGAGATCCGGAGGTAAGATGGCTCGGCGGCGGCGCACCTCGTCCCGGCGCTCTCGGCCCTCGCGCGGCACTGAGGGTACCGGCACGCGCTTGGAGTTGAGGTACCAGCCTCCTCCAGGTAGGTTTGCGTCCAGCCATGGCACCGGCCGGTTTTCCTCCCAAAGGCGGCGCGCGAAGTTGATTCGGACGTACTGCCTGATCCGTGGCTTCTTGCCGGACCGCGAGCCGCTAGCCTCGTGGTCGTTCTTGGTCTTGCGGAAGGGCCAGCATTTCTTCCCCATGGCGTCGGTGGGGTGGATTGTATTGGCTCTGACAATGGTGTGGTCGTGGAAATGGGCGCCGGCAGCGTCCCTTTAAGAGGCTCGGAAGCCATATCGCCTTCAATGTCCTGCCACTGCGACGCCGCCCAGCTGCGCACGCTCGCGGAAGCCGAGGCGCGCATTTAACGCGGGCCTGGAAAGGCTGCAGCGCGCCGCCCGTAAGTAATACAGCGGAAGACGATGCAGCTGTGTCCCTGCCAGGCGGGCCCGTGCGAGGACCGGGCGGACGACCGTTGCATACGTGCAGCGTCCGCGGAGACGCAAACCTGGCGCATATTTGGGCCAGGTTTGCGTCGCCGCGGACGGCCCGGTCACTATGCGTCGCCCCGCTGGAGGTGGTACCAGACGCATTTTCGGGCCGGGCGGACGCAAACGGTCACTCAGCGTCTGTTTGCGTCGCGCCGCTGGAGATGCCCTTAGGTAACCGAGAGGCAAGCAAAGAGTTCCTCTAGGTCGAACACACATCCCGGATGCATTTGCACTTTACTTTGCCATATGACCCTCCACAAAGTCTATGAGGATTAGAGGTGGCAGTTAGCTGCTCTGCGCCGTAATGAAACCCTTCTGCATGTCCTATCTTCGCACACATGCTTCGGTAGGTCATGTTGAGAAGATCTACATATATTATATGAAGAAATGCTTTATTTTATGAACTCGCCAAGTCGCCATGTCTTTTTGTGACAATATTATCTTATGAAGAAATGCTTTATTTTCGTCCTTATTCACTATGTTGTTGTGAGTTTTTTTTTTGCCCCCCCTTATTTTTCATCCTGGATCCGCCCATGCATATATATGTATGATTGATGCATGTTCCGTGTAAATAACATATTGACTGGCGTACCGTCATATTGTAGCTAATGGTATCACTTATCTAAAACATGTTTTGAAAGAATATGTATATCGTTTATAAATAGTGTGGGAATTAAGCAGAAAAGAAGTCAAGCAGTATGTGAATGTACAGGATCCCAGAATTCACATCTCAAATATACTCATAGAGGTCAATGTTTTGGCTAATGGATGGGTCTTCACAAATCAAGTTTTCCATATTTGTTTGGTGCCAACAACTTATGCTCCTAAATTGTGTCCTAATCCAGTCCATTGCATTTTTCCACGGCCCTGTACAAGCATGCCACTACTTGAGTTAGTAGATTTCTATACACAAGCCACCATCTCTATGAATCAATCATAGTGGCTAAACACTATTTTCTTACGTCTGTATAGTTTTCCCTTTTATTTATGTATTTTTTTTTGTTCATTTACTCGTGTGTTTTCTGCAAAGGAGAAGTGCTTATAAAAGGCCAGCTTTGCTTCCTTGGAACAAGTTAGTTTATTCATCTGCTCAATAGGCATACATGACTTTGCACTCATTCTATCCGATTAGCAACAATAGCAGCAGATACTCTTTCCCATTTGTTACTATATAATTTTCATAAGTCCACATGTTACTATTTTGATGTTCGATGTTTCCGCCCGATGATTAAATATGTTGTGTTTTATTACTGTGTCGTAGGGAATGGCAGCAAACAACAGGTTATTTACAAGTTTAATTCTATTCTTTTAGTAAGAAAATAGGTTATTTTGTGAGTCCTATATGCCCTTCTTGAAACTGACACAGTTTCTTCTCTTTTTTTCTTTGTGGAGGCTACTAGGGTCAACTATGATTGTTTGTGTTTATAATAGTTCTATATGCCCTTCTTGAAACTCACACTGGCAGATGATTTGAATAGTCTTTACGGCACTCCCTCTTTCCTTGCGAGATCCATCTCGGCCACAATCACAATGCTTGTGGCTCCTTCACATCGCTGAAGGTCACCACCTACTCCACTTTCCTCTCCTTTAGTCTCGTTTAAGCTTTCATGTATATTATGATGCCTGGTTTGTGGGCACAGACACGACAAATAAATATATTGTTCTCTATTTCCTATTCATAACCAGTCAAGTATTTTGCAGCAATGTCATTGTGCGATTTTTGAACGGTTGGCATTCGCAAGTGCAAAGTTGATGCATCAATTGTTAAACCTTTCTGGAAAAAATAATGCTACACACGATCTCAGTGATGTGATAAGCATTTCTTCTATTCAGAATGCCTCTTGGTGCTGTGTTTTCCACTTCAAACTATGTGACCTGATATATATATTTTCCTTCCGTACGCACAGTGTATTTATTTGCTTGAGCTACAGTTTAGATGGCCAGTGCTTAGTCCATGTTGAGGTAAGAAATTTGTCTCCTGCGGTCCTGCTTCTTCCATTTTGTATCAAGCAAATTTCATGATTATTTGCAGCTATCTGCAATCTCATATTTTATCTTTATCATATTAAGCTTAGTTTGGCCCGGTAAAACTTGCAGTACGTATTGCTCATTAATTAATTTATAATGTTGCAGATTAATTCAAGTCATCTGATGGTTACGCTTTTCTCTCTCTTTTGTACAGTTGAATGAACAATACTGAGCCAGTTCATGGCCAAGCAGAAACTATATAAATAGTTAATGACTATAGCATATGGTGATATGGGAACTACTTTGTAAGAGTATTTCTTCTAATTTGTTTACTGACCTCGGATGTAACATGCTTAGCATTGAGGCAAGGAAGTTCGGGATAGGGAATCCATCTACTAAGATCCAGTTCATATAGGCTGTCAATAGTCTAGAAATATCGAAAATTCCCGGTTTGTTTATATTTTGTAAAAAATAATCCAACTTCTGTTGTATATTTTTCTCTTACAAGTTTCTGCCTATCGATGCTCTAATTGTATGACAATTTTAGTATTTCATATATACATGTCAGATCAAATCCTTATTTTGTTGGCTCATCCTAAATATGAACAATTTGGCTTAGAAACTCATTCTCATGTATCATACTCTTATTCTTTTTTTAACGCCATATTTATCTCCCAAGTTAAGACCCCTTAGTCCAATTAGTGTTTTATTAGATATTAAGGAGAGCGGAATCACCCATTTCCAGATGAGTTATTTTTTTCAATACAACATGTCATGTTCTCCTTGCGCTAGGAATTCTTGAACTATAATATAAGTGAAGTGGTTTCACGAATTCATATGACGCAGACACATTCGGTTGACTCAGTATACTTACAATCAATCCGTCATGATGCTCTTAACCATTTTATTTTCTCTATGTCTTAATATATCATTGTTTCTTAGTGAGTGAGATTCCGGATAATGAATTAGGGGAACTTGCCACCGTAGTCTTCACAACATTGGTTTCCTAAGCCGTTGTATTGTTCTTTCCTAAATTACTATTAGTGATGGTAGGCAGTGCCACATTGTGTTGACAACTTGACATACAAAGGATAGTGGTTGGCAAAGTTTGGGTGCTTAGTTTGTTTTTAAATAAAGCTCAATATTTTCAGCTTTGTGCTCTTGAATTATCAAATATTGAACAAGAAAGTTGTGCTTGGTCAGTTGTTTGATAATTGTTGAGAGTGGCCTTCATTCTCTTATCCAAATAGTTCATGTTCTACATATTATTTTTCTGACTGTCTTGACAAAACTTCTTAAAATTGTCATGGTACTAAATGTTTTAATGAAAGCATATATTCAGCTAGGGGTAGGGGTTATCCAGTAACCTGATCTGCAATGTGTTTTGTTGGATTTTGTATTTAGATGTTTGAGTTCAGGTGTACTCAAACATGCGTCCGAGGCTAGAGAAGGTCCTTTTAGGGACAGTGTGATTAAGTATCATTTTAAGACCGATCTAAAAAACCACTGTCTTATTTTCATCATTTGATATATTTTAGGGCTTCGGGTTTTTTAAAACATTCGTGGTGATGACTCCTATAATTTTCTTTTATAACATACTCTGTATGTATCTGTTGCCATGTGCGTTACTTTTATAGGATTTCTATGTTATTCAATATTCGGGAAATAATATAGTTCTTGAAGTTATATGCATGATCGTTTTCCCCATCTTACCCATTCTTCCATGTTTTTAAACATATATTGTATCCTTATTATTCATGTATTTCTCACATTCAATATTTGATCATCCATGCGTAACGGGCTCTCAATGTTTTGAAGGTTTGTTCAACCTACCTATCAAGAATTTGTCCCCTTTTTCCACACACTTATTAACAACGATGAATGTGCAAAATGGTATGTGGCATGTTCCTTTCGGTGGCCATTTAGATTCCTGAACACAATACAATCGTATTTTGCATATTAGTGGCTAAGTGGAAGTTCTGGTTGTTTTCTATTTAACCTTTACATTGTAGGTTCACTTTTGACCTATCCTTTTCTAGACCTTTTCTACTTAACTTCTACCTGTTTGCTGCACAGTTATGTATCATGTCATTTTGATTCATCCGTGCTTATTTGGATATTAGCTTTGTTCTGTCATGAGGTTATGTTTCCTTTCATCTCCAAACATATGAGGACACATTCTCTTTGTGGACAATAACAGCTGATGGGGTCCTTCCTAATTAAGCCAATGACTTAATTTTACAGCATCAACAACTAGCTGGAGTTCAGGTCGATGTGGTTCAGTTACGGATTGTAGTTTCGTTAGTGCAGAACCAACCATCGACAAGGCTGAACTCTTGCTGTGACAGTGATTAAAAGCTCAGTCTGGCCATTTGTGCTTAATGTATGTTTTGCTTCTCTCCTGCTGTACCATAGAAATTTACCTGTCTCTTAATCTAATACATGTAACAGAGATGGAGAAGATGATTTGATTATAGACAAGCTATTTAAAATTTGTAGATATACTTCCTGAAATTCAGTTATGTCGGCTCAATATTACAGTACATCACTGATACATATGATATCCTCCTCTATTCGACAGGTCACTTGAAGGGCTTGGGTACGGTGTTGATGTTGTATTCAGTCACACCGTTATTCAATTTGAGAAGATATACATTTTGTTGGTGCTTAGCTAATTATTTTTCTGAGGAACTTTATGTATACATGTTTCCAGGAGATGGCCCATTGTTAGCCTTTTCTGTTAGTGTTTCTTACTTATTTTTTATTCTCCAAGTACATTTTTTATCAGTTCACTGATGTACACACATTCACTATTTAGTTTGCTTTATGATGTTCTGGCGGCATTACTTTGCAGATGGGAATGGTATTATTTGCATGTTTGTAGACTGATTATGGAGGTTGTGCGTACAAATTGTAAAAGTAAACGATAATAGCAAAAATCGGCGTGGCAAGACGCGCAAGGTCCTTCTAGTATTTATTTGTAATTCTGTATACCAACTACTTGCTTCTCCTCCTATTTATGCATGTCTTCCTTCCTCACCTTTCCGCAATATCTAACCATTTGGTAGTTCGAAGGTAGATAGCACGTACTTCATTGCTCAGCTCATCGAGCGTAGCCTGCTTGGCAACCATGATGATGTGACATATGGTATCCTGTGCTAGATTGTTATCACATCTAACAATCGAGTAGTATTTGTTAGGAGTGGGAGGCACCGGAACATGCAGATGTTAGAACATCACGTAGGGTACTTTGCTTGGAAAACATAAGAGCACGTGCTACCTAGATCCCACGCTCTAGACAATGGAGCGCCGCCAGAGAGGAGCGCACTCAAGCGCATCCGAAGGTTTGAGCCGTGGCCACGAGGGCCATCTTTGTTGATACGCTCTAGGTAGGGAGACCTTGGTATGCCTCCGGCCTTAGATGCCGGAGCCCTGTGCTCTTTCCGACGAGCATCCAGATTTGGCGACCTATTGGGTTCCCATAACCTGTTGCCCAACGCCTAAGAACACGTCTTCGTAGCGCAGACGTGGAAGCAAAACCTCCACGGATATAACTGCAAAGCACACTTCAGAACAAGCTGACGAACGAACTTTAACCTTACGGTAGGAATTTACGGATATGATTGCTCAATTCCGTCAAAGGAAGACCTTGTCGAAATAGCCGGAGTCACTCGCTGTAGAGTGTAGACAACCTTGCCGCCGAATCACATCCATGAAGACCTACCCCTTTCCTCTGTACAAGCTTAGGGCATCTCCAACGGGGCGACCCAAACCGCGCCCGCGCGTCCGGATGGGTCGAACCGGACAAAAACGCGGCCCAGCGCGCGGACCCATCCCTAAAACGGATGGCCACGGCGTCCGGGATGACCCAAACCCGGCCCAAATCTGGGACGAGTTTGCATGGCCGCGGACGCCGATTGCTGGTCGCTCGCGTCCTCCCTTGTCCGCCCTGGCCCGCCTGTCTGTCTCCCAAAACACAAACCCATCGCACACATCTCCCGCCGCTCCGCCGCAAGCCAAGGACCGGCGATTTGTGAGCGGCGTCGACGCCGGCCACCGTCGTCGAGACGCTGGCAAGCGGGGCGGAAGGATAGGTCGCGGGCCCGCGCTGCTTTCGCCACGTCGTAGCAGAGTCGGAGGACGCCGTCGCCGTCGTTGTTGTCCTCCCACCGTCGCGAGATGTCCCGCCGTTCGTAGCTGCGATGTTGCCGCCGGAGGTGAGCTCTCATGCACCGTGTTTGCAGACCGCAAGTCGGCCTAGACGGGCATGGCCTGCAGGTCCCTACGGACACATTGGATGGCCTCCGCCCGCGAGGTGTTCGATGAAATGGGCATACTAAAATTTGACCGTTTTCATTTGTAGATCATGGTCGACAGCGACGACGACTACTTCTTCAAGAACTTCATCGACACGTCATCAGACAGGACTCCGACGACGAATTTTTCACGGATGATGCGCTGATCATCCACGAGCACATTGTCTCGCAGATCCCCGTGCACCGGGGGTCGTTGCCGGGGCGCGCGGCCGCCTTGGACCGCAAAAGAGAACGCGGCCACGACCAGCTCTTCATCGACTACTTCCAACCCAAGGCATTGTTCACGCCGGCCATGTTTCGCCGTCGTTTTCGGATGTCCAGACTGTTGTTCCGCCGGATAATGGATGGCGTCAAGCTCTACGACGACTACTTCAACGCGAAAGTGGATGCAATTGGCAAGGTAGGCCTCTCTTCATACCAGAAATGCACGGCAGCGATTAGGATGCTCGCATATGGCGTTGCCGGTGATTTCGTAGATGAGTACACGCGCATGAGTGAGTCTACCGGCTTGGAAGCGATGTACAGGTTCTGCAGAGCAGTGATCGGTTCGTTCGGAGAACAATACCTCCGGCAACCTAATGCAGAGGACACAGCTCGTCTGTTGTCAATCAACGCTTCCAGGGGGTTTCCTGGGATGCTTGGCAGCATAGACTGCATGCACTGGGAGTGGAAAAACTGCCCCTTTGGTTGGCAGGGGGCATACAGCGGTCATTCTGAGGGGTGCACAGTCATTCTTGAAGCTGTTGCTTCACAGGATACATGGATTTGGCACTCATTCTTTGGAATGGTTGGCTCGCACAATGACATCAATGTGCTGCAGCGCTCTCCGGTGTCTGATAGGCTAGCGTACGGTCAGTTCCCTGATGTGGATTTTGAGATCAATGGCCACCACTACACCAAGGGGTACTACCTTGCTGACGGTATCTATCCACGTTGGGCTACACTCGTGAAGACAATCCGAAAACCCAACTCAGAGCAGGAGGCAAGGTTTGCCAAAGAGCAAGAGGCAGCCCGGAAAGATGTCGAGCGGGCGTTTGGCATCCTCCAAGCTCGTTGGGCTATCGTCAGACACCCTGCCAGAGCCTGGGATGTGCAAACTCTGTGGGAGGTGATGACCGCTTGTGTAATCATGCATAACATGATTGTTGAGGTAGAGCGGGATGATTCACTCTATGATAATGACTGGGAGGGCTAGGGAGAGTTGATTACTCCTCAAGGTGGCCCGGCATCATTTCAGGAAATTCTTCATGCACACCATGAAATTCGAGATCTAGCTGTACACAACCAGCTGCAGGCAGATTTGATCAATCACGTCTGGCAGCATGTAGGCAACAATGCTGCAAACAACAATGATGAAGTAAATCCGAAAGCCTAGAGCATTTGTATTGTTTTTTCATTTTATTTGAATAATACTTTATCCTTGATTATGTGGACAATGTATTGTGTAATAAATTTTGAGCATTTGAACTATTTTATATATTTTCTAATTTACTTTGTGTTTTTATAGTAAATTTACAAGATAAACGTACTGTACGGCGCCGCGACCCAAAACTGTCGCGTTGGGCGCAGGGCGCGACCCAAACGGACGCGCGGACGCGGGGTTCCGTCCGCGCGTCCGCTCGGCCACCCAAACGGCCCAGCGCGCCCGTTTGGGTCGCCCGGTTGGAGATGCCCTTAGTCGGGGACCAATTCTCCTCCCCTCCCGCTTCGAGAGCGCCTGGCGGAGGCAGAACCGGCGGGCTTGCCGGTGGAGGGCGCTGCGAAGATGGGCTCCTCCCTGGTTGCCTTTCTCGCTGGAGGGGGGAATTGAAGATAAACCCTGGCATTTGTGGATTTGAGAATTTTTCCCATGATTCTCTCTAATCTACTTGTCACTAGAGAGGGGAACTGGAGGTTTCTAGTGGCTAGTAGCCAGCGCCAGCAGATGATCTGCATGTAGCATTTACCATGGAAGGTATACCGTATACGTAGTGCATACACGTCCGTGAATTGGCAAATGCTCTAATTGTTAAATATAATTGCTTAGCTCTCCTCCATCAGATTGATCTTTTGGTTGAACTGGATAGAGTATGCAATTCCACATGATATCACACATGGTTTTACACACCACAAGATCCTAGGTTTAAATCATAGCTAACAAAGTATTTAAAATAAATATTTGCGGTCTCCCTAAAAACAAATTCGAGAGTACATGTGTAAGACTCATGCGAGATCTAAAAAAAGACCCACCGACTTAGACTTGAGGGGAGATGTTGAATATAATTTCCAAGCCCTCCTCCATTAGATTAGTCTTTTGGTTGAACTGGATAGAGTATGCAATTTTAGAGTAACTAGATAATACCCCGCGCGTTGCTACGAGATATTGGAGTGCCAAAAATAAAACTGCATTCAACAGGGAAATAAGAGAGAACACAATATTTGTTGTTCCTACTTCTGTTGCACAACAATTATAAAATGTAATTGGCATAAATGATTATTTTTCAATTGATCAAATTCTTCAACACAACATGTTTTCCAAAATTCAGTAGGAACCTTGTGAAATGAAGGGAACAACTTTAGTATACCATTGATTCAAGTGGCGCATAGTTCCAATAAGTATGACATCCAAAGGAAAAGAACCAATGAAATGTGAAAATAGAAGTACTTTCTGAAGGATATTGACGGTCCATCTAGACTGTTAACTGAAGTTTGATATATTATTCAATGAAGCCCATCCATTTGCCATTTCCTTATTGACTTGCTAGCATCTGAAATGAAGTCAGGGTATTCATTAGAGTTTGTCATCATTAGAAAGAAAATCAAACCTTGATCCGCCTATACAAAATTCATGAAACCAAGGGAGAAATACTCAATGAAAAAAAGAACAAAATAGCACCGGTTACTAATAGCAGGTCCGGATAGTGTCTGGCTGTCTGCCTCATATCCGACACAGATTGGGCACTGCATAAGAAATGTACTGCCAATAATCTTTAGATGACATTATGGCTGCTTCAATCATTGTCCGTAACAGTTTAGTAGTAGCATGTGTTGTTGCAAATTGCACATAAGAAAACTAACACAAAAAGATGAGATATTATTAAAGAAATGAGAAAATACAATTGTATACTCTCAGGGGTAAAACAATGGTTGTAAGACCAGTGCATACAATAAATTTAGCGCTTGCTAAATCTTGGTGGATGTATGCATCACCATTAGAATTGTGGCATGTAAGGCAATAACTGAAACGAACAGATTTAACATTAGTATTTTATAACATATAATGGAAACAACATGATCTGACCAAATATACACTGTGGTTGGCAGTACCACAGTAGTACCATATACAGAATGCCATATTTCCATTTGTTGGCGAAGAACTGAAGACGGACTTGTCTCCAGTCTAACAACATGTGCCGGAGCAAAGTTGCTTTAAGCACCAATAGTATACGCCTCTGAAAATTCCTTGCTTACCTGCTTGGTTGAACCATTGCATCGAGCATCTCTCCGTGCACCCCTGGTACCAAAATAAAACACACACAGAGAGGAATACGAGCAGGTAACTATGTGTTACATCGATGCATTTTCCTTGATACATCTGCTGAAGTTGGGAGAGGGAGAAAGTTTGCAACACGCAAAACTGAAATTTCTCCGTCGATAGTTGGCGGCTGATTTGGATGACATATGTTGATGCTTTTCAGTTTTGGAGTCCCTATCATGCTTGAATAAGAACAGGAGATGGTATTAACCTGATCACTCGAGCTCTGGTGTTGAGGTGAGGCCTCCTTTGAATTTTCATAGCCAGCCAACGGCCCTGAAGCATATGCAGGCGGTGGAGGCAGGAGCCCAGGAAGGGTAGGTGAAGCGACCTGAACTACAATGAAATGAAGAAATTAATTAGAGATACCTCATGATTTAACGCAAAAGGAGAAGGATGGAAAGAGGACCTTTTATTTGCTATGTGGGAGCACAACTTGGACCGGGCAAACGTTGTGAGAAATGAAGGAATGGAGGATGACCTGACGATATATGCCTTGTGGTCTCATTTTTTTTTTTTGATAAAGGATGCTTTATTACTTATGAGAAAGCAATTACATCCAGCCTCTGCATAACCAGGATGCACACAGCCGTTTCTTTGAGGTCTCGAGTTCAAAAAAGATGCCAAACTAAAAAATCTAGGCGAAATACATATCGGAACGATGAATCATATAACGCCTAAGGTGTGGGTGGGGCTTCAATCCGTAGACTATGCTGCCACCCATGTAGGGAAAAAGTATCCCTCGCCGTAGCCTCCAATCGTGTACAGACCTCCATAAATAGGTCTTGGTTCCCCATGCGCTGAAGAGGTAACCATGAACGAAGAATCCCTGTACATCTGTAGATGACCTGCAACAAGGAGAAATTTTTGTCATTAAAAATCGACAGACAGACGGACGGAGTGAGCAGGAATTCGTGAGCGACTGGCGATGACTATAAAAATGGTCACTAATACTATTAGAGTAGCAAGTGGTGCCATGTGTATTGGAGGGGAGGAGGAAGAACAGGAAGGCGACAGTGAAGTACAGATGGAGGAGTCGCTGCATACTATTTATGGTCTCCTCCTTGGATCGTTCTCTGGGGAGGGGAGGAGTAATCATTGTTCTGAGTGGAAGGAAATCATGGGGAGAGGAAGATACAAAGCTTTCGTAAAGATTGATTGAGAAGAGGAAGTGTCAATAACTCATTAACTGTTGATCTGCTGATCTAGAGCTTTTTAGTGGAGATCAAGAATAATAGTGGTGGGCTGCTTCATTTCATCGAATGTGGCCTGGACAATGGGTTGTCGATCGGAACAACGAAAAGGCAGGACACGCCCAAAAAATGTGGATTTATCACATAAACGAAATAGAAACAAATAGATGGAAACTGCTTTTTTTTTAGAGGGAATAGCTGCGGCTTTATTAACTCCCGCCCATATCCTAGGTTAAGAAGTTACCAATACAATCAGGAAAAATAATAAACCACTAAACTGCTAATGTGTCAAAATAATGAGGTGGATAGGCTGCATGTCTAAGAGAAATAGGTTAGTGGGGATGGACAGGGTGTTTCTACACCCGGGTGCATATGCACCCTTTATTTGAAATGCATATTAAACATATTTTAAAATGTTAGAAAAATACAAATAAAAATTCCCCGTGTATACCTTGACATATTACATGCTTACAAAGTTGTTTCAGCAAAAACCGATATGTTTCGTGCCTTGTGCAAAAAAGACAAATCTTTGGTGCTAAAATAGTCTATTTTTTGAGGCATTATTTGTCTTTTTTACACAGGGTAGAAAAATTGTTGGTTTTATGTGAAACTTTACGTGCACACATAGAACATGTCCCTCTATATGCTAAATTTTTTTACTAAATTTTTTATGTTTTGAAAATATGTTTTATACATACCAGGTGCATATGCACCCGGGATCAAATTTGGTTTTCCGAGTGGGGATGAACTTCTTAGTTATACTAGATTAGGGACTAGTTCAAGAATGTTCTTTTCGAAAGATGCAACATATGCTGGCATTACATTTGTAAGCAGAGGGAACTCAGTATAGATGCCGCCCGGACGAAATTACCTCCGGAAACGAACATAAAAGAAAGACAAAGTAAAAAAATCTCCATGGTGGCGACCCAGCCACCCATGTGACACTGGTTCAACACTACGGAAACGGTCGACGAAAACCCCACCACATGGGGTCATCACCGCAAAGCTTCCCAAGGCCGTTGGCTCGTCTTGCATCCACCATCGGGGATGCCGCTCTGGCTTCCTCCACACTAGCCGGCAAGAAAGCCCTACACGAAGGTGCAAGCCTCAACCATCTAGGTCAGGTTTCAGCCTCCAAAGGTGATGCCCCCAAGGCGGAGCGAAGCAAAACGCCGCCACCGCTCACTCCAGCAAAGCTAGATAGAGCTTGGGCTTTTGGCCAAAGGACCCAACAACGGGGCAGAAATGGAAGATCCGTAGCGAAGCATCCAAGAAGGGGAACGCGCCCGTAGACATTGTCATCATCCGGGGCTTCCGAGGTCGCCTACTAGATTTCCCCTAGACCTTCGTCACACCCACCACCATCGAAAACAAAACTAGCCAGGAGCTGGTCGGTCGCCACCCAAGGAGACGGATTTGCACACTTCACGCATCACCAACCGAACCGCCCGCCACCATGGGTGTAGCCAAAGCAGCTCGACGCGTTGCAAAGGCCATCCAAGCACCAACGTCGCAACACTGACGTGATGTGCAGACCATCAGCACCATCCACCGGAGCTAGCTCCAACTAGCCAGCCGACCTACCGCCCCCGCAAAACCCGGAGTAGAACCCGCGGACTCGTCGGACTGCGCAAGGTCAAGCACCAATACGACGCCGGTTGGGCCTACTCGGGTCCAGATCTGACCCACAGGCCCAAGACGGATGTAGTCTTCCTCAACGACGTAGCTCGGCTCGCCCTGAAGCCGTCGCGCACTGCGTCGCGGGGCCACCGTGCCGGCCTCTTCACTCCATGATGATGAAGCCCCCGCAGGCCATCCAACCGTTGCAGCGGGTTCAGGGCTGGCCTACTCAAGTGCTCAATGTGTCTCCCCATGATTAATCACCTCTACATAACAACGCGAAGATCCCGCAGCACCCGAGCGGGACATCAGATGTACCAAGACCTAGATCTGACCACGAGAAGAGGGCGGCCGGATTTGGGGACAGCGGTACCGTGGCACCACGTGAAAGGCGGAGCACCACCGCGCGTCATCACTTGTCAACCACACTGCCTGAAGCCACCGCGCTTCACATCCTGCGGTTGCTGCCTAGCCACCACAGTCCCCACCGGCGTCGCCCCACATGGGCCACCACCACCTTTAGGAAGACACGGTGGACCCCCACCCCCTTTGGAGTTGGGGCCTGCCACCAACGCGGCAGCGACGACAAGGGAGCCCGAGGCAGAGCTACTAGAGGCAGTTTTAGGGTTTCGCCCCAAGCGTCGCATGAGGAGCAGCGTGCAGAGCGAAGCGAGGGACGCTCGCCTGCGGATCGCTGCGAGGGGGATGTCACTCCTCACACGATGCATCCCGTCACGTGAGCCGTGCCACCAAACCCACGCCCACCTCCCAATCCTCTCCTCCTGCGTCGTGTCCCCGATGGCGGCATTCGTCACCGATGAGTTCTTCCTCAACATCGACGAGGATGGATCAGGGGCGCTCGGCGAGATCGTCTACCTCTCCTTATTCGAAACTTCAAGGAGGAGCATCATTTCATCCACTCCCACATCTCCCCCTCTTCGACATCGAAACCCTAACCCCCAGCCTCGGCCGCCCCGACTCCCCCATCTACTTCGAGTCCGACCATGACCTCAGCGGCCATGGTTTTGAAGTGTTGATGTAGCTGATCTTGGTTGGGAATCGGATGGTAAGAACATAGATGTATGTATGTCCTGCTGCCCCATTTCGGAAAAAAAGTATGTCTTGTTGATGTAGTAATATTGAAAACCACTTTACGCGCGCAATTTAAAAATGTCTACTTCACTTCACTTTTCGATGAATTGATAAGCACGGGAATCAGGCACCAGTTTCACACATAATTCCACATGCTGGTAGTTTTCTCGAAGGAGAAGGGGTTATAAAGCTTACGAGCTTTCTAAAAATGTTAGAAATTATAAGGGTTCTCTTATTTATTATCCTCATTCACTACATCACAGCACTAGAACCCCAATAGACAAGTTGGTTGGAAAATCAGCTTTCGCTGACGGAATATCGGTTGGGAAAGCGTTTTGCCGACCAACCATGTCGGTCACCAAAATTCCAGTCGGCAAAGACCTTTCCCGACCGATATCTCTTTGCCGACCAACCACCAATATTTAAATGTAAAACAAACGGTGCATATAGTAATTAATGGGATGAGTTATGAAGTTTTTTGGTCTTAGCGAGTTGGCCCTCATACCTTATAGTTCCTAACGAAGGAAGTACTAGAAAAGCATACACAACACCAGAACTAATTCTGCTTCTGAAGCCATTCAGTGTTCTCGTCAAAGACAGGGCACGGATTTAACTCTGTCAAAACAAACAGAGATGAGAGTACAGATCCGCCCATCATCAATTCCGACGAACAAAATCCCTATCAATGTTATTTGACTGCTATTATTATTATTCTCAATAAGAACACATCAGTTAACAGTATAATAGAACCACCAAGACCTCTCCACAGCGATATGACATTTTTTACCATCCGATCGGATGATCTAACAGTCCAAAATTGCTTAACTTTTCACAACCAGCACCCTGACCGAACTGCATCGTTACTCCCGTTAGAAAGACCCGTTTTTGTTCTAAAGGCCCATATTCGTTCTAGGGCTGCTACTCCTAACATTGTGTTAGGCCGCACCCTATTACTTGGGCCCTAAAACGGCGTAACGGACCTATTTGTGTTGGCCCTCAAACAAAATTCGTCAGGTACCGTTGGTAGGAAAAAAAAACATTGGCACTCCCCTTCCCGACCTTTCCTCTCTCACGACGGACGAACTCCCACCACACGAGTATATAGATAAAACTACCACTTTCTATGCAAAATTTCGGAAAACTACCACTTTTCGTTCCAATCGCATAGAACTACCACATTTGGCGGAGGTTGTCTCAGATAGCACTGATCATGAATTGAACACGAATTGATTACCGTTCTGACAACGCTGGCCCACTAGCAGACATGACGTGGCACCCTAGAGTCCGTCGTTTTGTAGATAGGTCCTTAAGTTTTGAAGGCAAATTACGCAGGGGTCCCTCGTGTCTCGCAGTTTTCAAATAACTACATATTTATTTTTCAAACCTTCATATTTTTAAATACTAATTCAAATCGAAAAACTTTTAATATGGAAAGTGCTGAGAAATGTTTGAATATTTCAAATATAATTTTTTAAAACCTTCATATCTTTTGAATACTAATTCAAATGGAAAAACTTATAATACGAAAAGTGCTCAGAAATATTTGAATATTTCAAATTTAAATTTTTGAAAACCTTCATAACTTTTGAATGCCAATTCAAATGGAAAAACTTATAACATGAAAAGTGCTCAGAAATGTTTGAATATTTCAAATATATAAATTCAGTTCACTATTTCAGATAATTAAAATTTAGAAACAAATAAATTACTTCTATTCATAATGTAAACTTTGGAAATTCATAACTTCAATTCTATAACTCCAAATAATATAAATAATATGTCTAAATTTATTAGAAAAATCCAAGGAGTATATTTCTAACATCCATAACCTCAGATTGTGCTTCTGGTGCGCCTGCGTCTTTGCTACACGTCAGTAACTGAAGTACGTCGGTCCCTGTCACAATTGCGGTTCCCCGTCAATGACAAGTGGAAGTGCATTATTGCCGGTAGATCCGGGCAACACACAACCGCCCTCACCGGGGTGGGCCGCCGCGCCACCGCCCGACCCATCAAAGACATATTATTTATATTATTTGGAGTTATAGAATTGAAGTTATGAATTTCCAAAGTTTACATTATGAATAGAAATAACTTATTTGTTTGTAAATTTTAATTATCTGAAATAGTGAACTAAATTTATATATTTGAAATATTCAAACATTTCTGAGCACTTTTCATGTTATAAGTTGAATTAGTATTTAAAAGATATGAAGGTTTCAAAAAGTTTAAATTTGAAATATTCAAACATTTCTAAGCACTTTTCGTATTATAAGTTTTTCCATTTGAATTAATATTCAAAAGATATGAAGGTTTCAAAAAGTTATATTTGAAATATTCACACATTTCTGAGCACTTTTCATATTATAAGTTTTTCCATTTGAATTAGTATTTAAAAGATATGAAGGTTTCAAAAAAGTTTATATTTGAAATATTCAAACATTTCTGAGCACTTTTCGTATTATAAGTTTTTCCATTTGAATTAGTATTCAAAAGATATGAAGGTTTCAAAAAGTTATATTCGTAATATTCTAACATTTCTGAGCACTTTTCGTATTAAAAGTTTTTCGATTTGGATTAGTATTTAAAAGATATGAAGGTTTCAAAAATAAATATGTGATTATTTGAAAACTGCGAGACACGAGGGATCCCTGCGTAATTTGTTTTCAAAACTTAAGGACCTATCTACAAAACGACGGACTCTAGGGTGTCACGTCATGCCTGCCAGTGGGCCAGCGTTGTCGGAACGGCTATCAATTCGTGTTCAATTCAGGATTTGTGCTATCTGAGACAACTTCCGTCAAATGTGGTAGTTTTATGCGATTGGACCGAAAAGTAGTAGTTTTTCGAAATTTTGCATAGAAAGTTGTAGTTTTATGCTATATACTCCCCACCACACCTACCGTCGCTCTGCCGGTCTGCCCCCACTAGCTCCTCGTGGCTCATCCTCGTCCCTCTACGCTGTTGGAATCCCGCCTTCTTGCATCCGCTGCCCTTCACTTTGCAGTCTGTGTTCCCGCCGCCATGATGTCGGCCACCCTCCAGGTCACGTCTGTTCCAGAAAGACAAGGTCCCATGTCTAACTCGTGGATCCTCCTCTCCACTACGCCTCTCGGCTCCATTTGTTGTCCCAACAACCAGGTCGTCGGGGCCTTCGTGCCATCCACGTTGCCGACTGCGACCGGCCGGTACCCATAATCCCACATACATGTTACCTGTCAGTTTGAGATCTATATTGCGTACGTGTATCCATGCCTTTGATTTTGCCCTTCAATATGAAACAGGTATAGAGTCTGATTCCATAATTTGAGCACCATCGTGATCGATGGATAGTATCGATTGGATACTGCAGAGCAGGAGTTCATGTCCAGATGACCTCCGATGGGAATTTAAGCAACACATTCCATCTTGATGTTTGTTTTTTTTCTTCAGTATAGTATTGCATATCTCTCAGCATATTGCAGGACAAGAGTTCACGTTCAGGCTAACCTCCAATGCAAAGGAATTCAAGTAACACATTCCATCTTCACTAGTGGAAAACAGGCCATTTGTGGCGGGTCGTAAGGGCCCTTTGTCGCAGGCGGACATCCGCGACAACGAAGACGCGACAAAAGGTCAACCTTTTGTCGCGGGTCGTAGCGACCCGCGACATATGGTCCACCACGTGGCAGGTGCGGGGCGCGCAGGGGACATCCCCTTTTGTCGCGGTCCGTATTACCACCCGCGACAAAAGGACCTCTCCGTGGCGTGCGCAAAACGCTGCTACTACAAGTTGTACACGTTCATTCATTATATATAGATCGAACAAACAAATATTGGAAGCAAAAGTCGATCTATTCGTAGATTCCCCTTACACATATACATGGAGCTCACGACTACCGGGACAAAAGTCCGTCGTCTATTCGAACTAATACAAATACATGGAGCTCCCTACTAGGGACGCCTCTTTGGACTAAACCGGTCCTTGTCGTCTATTATTGTGCCAGTTCCTCCGTAATTCCTAGTACGTGTTCCTGTGGTTGGAGGGTCTCCCGCATGTAGTCGACCTATATAGGAAAATGAGATGAATATGATTGTATAATCTTGATAACGAAGTATTGACGATAATAAATTAAAGTTGTGAATGTTATTGCTTACGTTGAATCTATTATCGTTGAGCTGCTCAGTGGTTAACATGCGAATGGACTCGCAAACGTAGTATCCACATAGATTCATCCCCTGTGGCTACTGGGTGCACGGTACAATAGTAAATGTTAGCTTTTCTGCGAAGTGCTCACCCGTAATAACCTCCTTGAAAGATGTCCAAACCCTGCCAGGCAAAAGAATGACAGAATTAATATAATGGATGATTAATTGATGTCTCGCGAAAGATATAGCGCGACAATGATTGAAATTACCTCTGGAGAATCTCCTGCAAGTCGCGGAACCCGTCCAGGCCTCTATTCAATGGATCGCTTACTTCAACAATTCCCTTATCAACTTTAATGTTTAGCAGAATCCAGTCGAAACTGCACATGTTTATATAGACGTCATGAATTAGACTTAACATCGAGTAAGAAAAACGGAATGTGCACAATAGATCAGTAAGACTCTCACCTGTAGTTGTAAGGAAAGAGTATTGAATCGCAGAAGCTTTGCTCCACTATAAACCTCGTTAGGTTTTCCACCGTTTCTTCGATATTATTCTTTACGGTTTCATGATGTACTTTATCTGGGTCAACAAACCCAACATTGTACACCTTATTATGGTTGCATTCAACCATCTTCAGTCTGCATAAGAGAAAACATATGATATAATGAGTATATGCAATGAACAGGAACAACTGAATGAACATGAACTTATATGTAGTTAACAAATTACAAGCAGTAGCAACTCATTAGAGATTTGTCGAGGGCGTCTAAATTGAATGACTGCCAGAGTTCATTCATCTCCATATGGATCTGCTCCCTTCGGAAGTAATAATCTCCTGGGATATCCGCCACGATGAAACTTGTGTTCTCTTTGCACGCATTAAGGTACCACTGATGCAAATTCCGCATATGCGTTGGCAGTTTATGCAGCCTCTCTTTGCTGACCAAGTCGGCCCCGTAGACAAATTTACGAGCTATATCAGCCCTAGGTACTGCATCGGAGAACATCATGTCCTCCACGGTCATGCCAATTTGAGCCGCTAGCGTCGCAGCTTCGTCCATATCGAAAGGACCAAGTTCCTGGTACGCCAAGGGAACTTGCAACACTTTGAGTGGTGGGAGCGATTGTTTGGCTTGTGCTCCGAGCTGGGAAACTTCCTTTCCTTTTCTGCCTGCTGTCGCTTGCTTGGCCTTAAGGGGTGCACTTATTGAACTTGATTTCTTCCCGGCTACACTTCTTGCTGATTATTTGTTCGTGCTAGCAATATCCTTCTTCTTAACAGCACTATCCTTCTTGTCCTCAATTACCTTCGCAAGTACGCGTGTATAGTCATCCTTCCTCTCGTGTAAGTCATATTGCGATGGTGTGTTCAGAAAACTAAGAGCATATGCCTTTTGCTTCTCTGTGTATGGTGCTGGGGCCTTGGGTTTCTCCTTATGAAAAAAATCATAATTGTATTTCTTCACAATGGCATCATTTTCCTCTGGAGTACGATCGTAAGCACGGGGGGGGGGGAGGAACCTCTGGTATTCTTGGTAGGGGCGACATTTTGCGGACAGGACTCTTCACACGCTTCCGCTTGGGTGCATTCCGAGTCTTAGTGGGCGCAGGCGGCGGCGCGGGAGATGGAGATGGACTAGGGATGTGGTGGTCAAAGTCATGGGGTGATGGTGGCGACATGTGATCAGTCGGAGGAGGTGATGGTGGCCTTCGATCATTTGGAGGAGGTGACGATGACCTGGTGGGACGACTAGTAGAGGTTACCATGCCTGGAAGCTTGATGTTTTTCTTTTCCCAAAGAATGATTTCTCCCACTACGTCTCCCAGTGTATCCCGGCCATCACCTCCAGCGATTACGAGCTCCAATGACTCCCACGTCGGTACAACTGTATCCACCCCGACACGAGCATAGCCAGCTAGAATCTGATTGCCATGCCATGTTGCCGGTTCACCTTCAGGTCCAAATGCAGGTAAGACATAGCTGACCGCCACCTTAACAGACATGTTCCTGAACACCTCATGGAGATCACAAGGTGTTTGCTCCTTGATTCCATCCACGGGGTCGCTAGGACCGCCATCTATCATCCGTGTAGGCGGGGCCTCCGAGTCGGCCACGCTGCTGTCTCGTCGCTGAGATATGCCGATGGTATTATCTGGCTCGCGCTGTCCTTTAAGTTCATTAATTTCCCGCTGCTGCTGCTGAATCTCCCGCTTCTACTGGTCTAGTTGGCGTTGGAACTCAGCCATCCGGTCATTCTGCACCTCTAGCTCGCGTTTTTTTGCTCTCGCTCGGCCTCTATAAGTCTCCGCGTCATCCGGAAACCCAAGCGCCCACGGAACACTAGGGCCGAAGCCTCTTGTTCGTCCTCCCTTTTCAGGATTACCGAGGACAAGCGTCAGCAAGTCTTTCTCTCTATCGGGAGCAAACTTCAGTTTTCCCGCTTTAATATCAACTGCTCTACAACAGTTGGGTCACTAATGAGATGTCTTTGCAACCAACTGCTGAAGGTATTCATGTGTTGACGTGTAATCAAGGACTCGGGCTGGCCCGGGTTTATTTCTCGTAAAACACTCTTGTGTTTCTCGATGTACGGAGCCACCAAGCTGGAATTGTATAGAACTGTGTAGTGTGCTTGATTGAAAGAAATCTTGTTCCTGCACACCGTTTCTTTCCTTCCTAGTGTGCCTTTTCCAGTCAGCCTCCCACATACCGAGATTCAGTAACACCAATCGGCTTATGGTCAGGAAGAAAGTCAACACAAAACTCAATGACCTCCTCAGTTCCGTAGCCCTTTGAGATACTTCCTTCTGGCCTAGCTCGGTTATGAACATATTTCTTTAAGACTCCCATGAACCTCTCGAAGGGGAACATATTGTGTAGAAATACAGGACCGAGAATTCTAATCTCTTCAACTAGGTGAACCAGGAGGTGCATCATAGTATTGAAGAAGGATGATGGGAACAACAACTCGAAGCTGACAAGACATTCGACCACATCTTCCTGTAATCCTGACAAAGTTTCTGGATCCATTACCTTCTAAGAAATTGTGTTGAGGAATGCACATATCTTCACAATGGCTAGTCGAACATTTTCTGGTAGAAGTCCCTTCAATGCAACCGGAAGCAATTGTGTCATAAGCACGTGGCAGTCATGGGACTTCAGGTTCTAGAATTTTTTCTCCTTCGTATTTACTATTCCCTTTATATTCGATGAGAAACCAGACGGAACCTTAATACTGAATAGGGCTTCAAAAAAGATCTCCTTCTCTTGTTTGGTAAGAGCATAGCTGGCAGGCCCTACAAACTGCCCTGGATGATTGCCGTTTCGTCCTTTATGACGTTCCTGGTCCTCCCGTGCTTCTGTTGTATCTTTTGTCTTCCCATACACGTCCAAATTACCTAGAATATTCACACAAAGATTCTTGGTCAGGTGCATCACGTCGATTGCAGAGCGGACTTCCAGGACTTTCCAATATTCTAGCTCCCAAAAAATAGATTTCTTCTTCCACATGGGCGCGTGTCCGTCAGCGTCTTTCGGAATAGGTCGACTTCCTGGACCCTTTCCAAAGATAACATTTAAATCCTTGACCATGTCAAATATATCAGCACCACTACGGGGGGACAGGCTTCGGACGGTGGTCTGCCTCGCCATCGAAATGCTTGCCTTTTTTCCTTAAGGGATACTTGCGCGGAAGGAAACGACGATTGAACGGGTACACAACTTTCCGACGAGAGCACTGGTGCTCAGGAGCAAATGATACTTTCCGCCCTTTTGATGCATATTTATTCTCAAAGAAGCAACTTACTTTGATTAATCACCAACATTTGAAGGCGCGAAGTTAAGCTTTGCATAAGTATGAAAATGAAAGCTTAGTTTTGTCAACTTTCCAAAACACCCACTACAAGAAAAGGGATATTTGTTGACGAAAACCCTGGTGACAAAAATGCATACCGTCATGGATGTGTCCTTATAGGTGACGAATTCATCTTCCGTCATGCATTTAAGGTAATGCTTGACGGTATGATTTTTCGTCAACAAAAAATCGTCACCCATTACCCAACCGGGAAGGGCTTCCATCGTGTCTGTTAATAGGTGACGAAATCAAAGATCGTGGTGTATGTAAACCGTGATTTGCATATACAATGGACCCACATAGCAGGTAAATAATACTAAGTTACTTTATTAAATGTTATTAGTTTTATATATCATGCGTGACCCACTTGTCGAGAACATATTTAATTAAGTAAAAATTGTGTTTTGGAAGAATCGAACCAGGGCTTTGACGTGACCGACGCGGAGTGTTACCGCTAAGGTAGATATGGAGTTTTGATCTGGATCCGTAACTAGTCTATTCTACATATTTATTTCAATGGTGTGATGTAGATGTTACGACATAATAATTTCCTTATTAATATTTATGAATCTCAGGGTGCCTCGTTTAAGTCGCGCCGCTAGCAGACACGGCCTATCTAGGTGATCTTGCTAACAGTCGAATCGACTAGGGTTCTCGTCGAGGTGAGAAGAAATCCGTGAAGGCTCCATTGTGGAGGCGGCGAGACGCATCATCGGTGAGTTCTCCCGATTGTTCGCTAGGTCTAGATTTTTTAATCGGTTGTCAAGATCTGTTCGAAGAACGTTGGCATATTCTTAACTGAATTGTAGGCAATGGATCGAAGTTGGATAACCGATGGCACCCGAAGTTCACAACAAAGTACATGGCAGGTGTTAGGGATTTCATCAAGTTTGCGCGAGAACACTTGGACAATACAGATGAACCAATCTTGTGCCCTTGCAAGGACTGCCTAAATCTGATACGTCGGGATATAAAAACAATCGAGGATCACTACAATTGTTCAGGTATGTCCATGACGTATACAAGATGGACTAGACATGGGGAAGGTTTTAGTGATGACGAAGGGCGGGATAGAAACGATGATGGTGCGTATGATAGTGACAATGATGAAGAGGAAGACAATGGTGATTGTTATGTTGATGATTCATCTAGTATGATCGATGAACTGCAGAAGTCTGGAAATAAAGGTCCTAACCTGCCAAATATTTATGCTAATCTAATTGAGTCAGCCAAAAAAGAACTTCATGAGGGATGCACCACTTTCACTAGGTTGTCGTTCATTATTAAGCTCCTTCATGTGAAATCATACACCCGGATAACAAACAGAGGATTTGATCGCTTACTTCAGCTTTTACGTACAGCTTTGCCACGTGTGGACTTTCCCAAATCATATGCTGATGCTAAGAGTGTTCTTTATGATGTTGGGCTTGGTTATGAGACAATTCATGTATGCAAGTTTGATTGTTCTTTATTTTGGGGAGATCACAAGGACGATACGCACTGCCATGTTTGTGGATTATCAAGATATAGAGACCCTACTGCAAAAAAGAAAACCCCTCACAAGGTGTTAAGGTACTTTCCTATAATTAAAAGGTTGCAGAGACTATTTGTTAAAAAGGAAATGTCGACACATACTAGATGGCACAAAGAGAAGAGGGTTGTTGAGCCCAATGTACTGAGGCACCCTGCTGATGGTGAGGCATGGAAGCACTTTGATGCCAAGTTTCATTGGTTTGCTAAAGATCCTCGTAACATAAGACTAGGTTTTGCCACAGACGGCTTCAGTCCCTTTGGAAGTATGAGTCATCCTTACAGTATGTGGCCTGTTTTTGTCATTCCTTACAACTTCCTGATGGCGTGTATTTCACACGTTCGTTGGGCAACCCCAAGAGGAAGGTATGATGCGCACAGCAGCAAGTTTTCCCTCAGAAAGAAACCAAGGTTTATCGAACCAGGAGGAGCCAAGAAGCACGTTGAAGGTTGATGGCGGCGAGATGTAGTGCGGCGCAACACCGGGGATTCCGGCGCCAACGTGGAACCCGCACAACACAACCAAAGTACTTTGCCCCAACGAAACAGTGAGGTTGTCAATCTCACCGGCTTGCTGTAACAAAGGATTAACCGTATTGTGTGGAAGATGATTGTTTGCAGAGAAAACAGTAGAACAAGTATTGCAGTAGATTTGTATTTCAGTATTAAAGAATTGGACCGGGGTCCACAGTTCACTAGAGGTGTCTCTCCCATAAGACGAACAGCATGTTGGGTGAACAAATTACAGTTGGGCAATTGACAAATAAAGAGAGCATGACAATGCACATACATATCATGATGAGTATAGTGAGATTTAATTGGGCATTACGACAAAGTACATAGACCGCCATCCAACCGCATCTATGCCTAAAAAGTCCACCTTCGAGTTATCATCCGAACCCCTCCAGTATTAAGTTGCAAGCAACGGACAATTGCATTAAGTATGGTGCGTAATGTAATCAACAACTACATCCTTAGACATAGCATCAATGTTTTATCCCTAGTGGCAACAAGCACAACACAACCTTAGGGGTTTCGTCACTCCCCGTGTGTCAATGCGGGCATGAACCCACTATCGAGCATAAGTACTCCCTCTTGGAGTTACAAGCATCTACTTGGCCAGAGCATCTACTAGTAACGGAGAGCATGCAAGATCATAAACAACACATAAGCATAACTTTGATAATCAACATAACAAGTATTCTCTATTCATCGGATCCCGACAAACACAACATATAGAATTACAGATAGATGATCTTGATCATGTTAGGCAGCTCACAAGATCCGACAATGATAGCACAATGGGGAGAAGACAACCATCTAGCTACTGCTATGGACCCATAGTCCAGGGGTAGACTACTCACACATCACACCGGAGGCGACCATGGCGGCGTAGAGTCCTCCGGGGATGATTCCCCTCTCCGGCAGGGTGCCGGAGGCGATCTCCGGATCCCCCGAGATGGGATCGGCGGCGACGGCGTCTCCGGAAGGTTTTCCGTATCGTGGTTCTCGGTGCTCGGGGGTTTCGTCACGGAGGCTTTAAGTAGGCGGAAGGGCAAGTCAAGAGGCGGCACGGGGGCCCACACCATAGGCCGGCGCGACCGGGGGTGGGGCCGCGCCGCCCTAGGGTTTGGCCACCCCGTGGCCCCTCTTCGTCTCGTCTTCGGACTTCCGGAAGCTTCGTGGAAAAATAGGCCCCCGGGCTTTGATTTCGTCCAATTCCGAGAATATTTCCTTACTAGGATTTCTGAAACCAAAAACAGCAGAAAACAAAGAATCGGCACTTCGGCATCTTGTTAATAGGTTAGTTCCGTAAAATGCACGAATATGACATAAAGTGTGCATAAAACATGTAGATAACATCAATAATGTGGCATGGAACATAAGAAATTATCGATACGTCGGAGACGTATCAGCATCCCCAAGCTTAGTTCTCGCTCGTCCCGAGCAGGTAAAACGATAACACGGATAATTTCTGGAGTGACATGCCATCATAAACTTGATCATACTATTTGTAAAGCATATGTAGTGAATGCAGCGATCAAAACAATGTGTATGACATGAGTAAACAAGTGAATCATAAAGCAAAGACTTTTCATGAATAGCACTTCAAGACAAGCATCAATAAGTCTTGCATAAGAGTTAACTCATAAAGCAATAATTCAAAGTAAAGGTATTGAAGCAACACAAAAGAAGATTAAGTTTCAGCAGCTTGCTTTCAACTTGTAACATGTATATCTCATGGATATTGTCAACATAGAGTAATATAATAAGTGCAATAAGCAAGTATGTAGGAATCAATGCACAGTTCACACAAGTGTTTGCTTCTTGAGGTGGATAGAAATAGGTGAACTGACTCAATATTGAAAGTAAAAGAATGGTCCTCATAGAGGAAAAGCATCGATTGCTATATTTGTGCTAGAGCTTTGATTTTGAAAACATGAAACAATTTTGTCAACGGTAGTAATAAAGCATATGCATCATGTAAATTATATCTTATAAGTTGCAAGCCTCATGCATAGTATACTAATAGTGCCCGCACCTTGTCCTAATTAGCTTGGACTACCGGATCATCACAATGCACATGTTTTAACCAAGTGTCACAAAGGGGTACCTCTATGCCGCTCGTACAAAGGTCTAAGGAGAAAGCTCGCATTGGATTTCTCGCTATTGATAATTCTCAACTTAGACATCCATACCGGGACAACATAGACAACAGATAATGGACTCCTCTTTTATGCATAAGCATGTAACAACAATTAATAATTTTCTCATATGAGATTGAGGATATTGTCCAAAACTGAAACTTCCACCATGGATCATGGCTTTAGTTAGCGGCCCAATGTTCTTCTCTAACAATATGCATGCTTAATCATAAAGTGGTAGATCTCTCTTACTTCAGACAAGACGAACATGCATAGCAACTCACATGAAATTCAACAAAGAGTAGTTGATGGCGTCCCCAGTGAACATGGTTATCGCACAACAAGCAACTTAATAAGAGATAAAGTGCATAAGTACATATTCAATACCACAATAGTTTTTAAGCTATTTGTCCCATGAGCTATATATTGCAAAGGTGAATGATGGAATTTTAAAGGTAGCACTCAAGCAATTTACTTTGGAATGGCGGAAAATACCATGTAGTAGGTAGGTATGGTGGACACAAATGGCATAGTAGTTGGCTCAAGTATTTTGGATGCATGAGAGGTATTCCCTCTCGACACAAGGTTTAGGCTAGCAAGGCTTATTTGAAACAAACACAAGGATGAACCGGTGCAGCAAAACTCACATAAAAGACATATTGAAAACATTATAAGACTCTACACCGTCTTCCTTGTTGTTCAAACTCAATACTAGAAATTATCTAGACCTTAGAGAAACCAAATATGCAAACCAAATTTTAGCATGCTCTATGTATTTCTTCATTAATGGGTGCAAAGCATATGATGCAAGAGCTTAAACATGAGCACAACAATTGCCAAGTATCACATTACCCAAGACATTTATAGCAATTACTACATGTATCATTTTCCAATTCCAACCATATAACAATTTAACGAAGGAGAAACTTCGCCATGAATACTATGAGTAGAAACCAAGGACATACTTGTCCATATGCTACAGCGGAGCGTGTATCTCTCCCATAAAGTGAATGCTAGGATCCATTTTATTCAAACAAAACAAAAAACAAAAACAAACCGACGCTCCAAGAAAAAGCACATAAGATGTGATGGAATAAAAATATAGTTTCAGGGGAGGAACCCGATAATGTTGTCGATGAAGAAGGGGATGCCTTGGGCATCCCCAAGCTTAGACGCTTGAGTCTTCTTGATATATGCAGGGGTGAACCACCGGGTGCATCCCCAAGCTTAGAGCTTTCACTCTCCTTAATCATGTTGCATCATACTCCTCTCTTGATCCTTGAAAACTTCCTCCACACCAAACTCGAAACAACTCATTAGAGGGTTAGTGCACAATATAAATTGACATATTCAGAGGTGACACAATCATTCTTAACACTTCTGGACATTGCATAATGCTACTGGACATTAGTGGATCAAAGAAATTCATCCAACATAGCGAAAGAGGCAATGCGAAATAAAAGGCAGAATCTGTCAAAACAGAACAGTTCGTATTGACGAATTTTAAAATGGCACCAGACTTGCTCAAATGAAAATGCTCAAATTGAATGAAAGTTGCGTACATATCTGAGGATCATGCACGTAAATTGGCATAATTTTCTGAGCTACCTACAGGGAGGTGGACCCAGATTCGTGACAGCAAAGAAATCTGGAACTGCGCAGTAATCCAAATCTAGTACTTACTTTTCTATCAACGGCTTAACTTGGCACAACAAAACACGAAACTAAGATAAGGAGAGGTTGCTACAGTAGTAAACAACTTCCAAGACACAAAATAAAAAAAAAGTACTGTAGGTAAAAACATGGGTTGTCTCCCATAAGCGCTTTTCTTTAACGCCTTTCAGCTAGGCGCAGAAAGTGTAACTCAAGTATTATCGAAGGATGGTGCGTCAACCTTACCTTGGGCTTTACCCTTACCTTTCTTACTCTTTGGTCTAGGGAATACATGCCCGCATCCGGGTGTAGAGGTAAAATTTAGAGTGCCTTTCCCAACATCTATGACCGCTCCCATGAGTTTTAGCGAGAGATCTTCCAAACGTGATTTGTCCTGTCCCTACACATTCAATAACGAGATAATCGATGGATACCGTCCTTCCAAGAAAGGTTGTGAAAACACCTTCAGCTATACCCTTAGGAATTACAACAGAGTTATCCGCAAGAGTTATTTCTTCTCCTCCTTCGGTGAGTTCCCATAGTGTCAAAGATTTATAAATATTTTCAGGCATAAGGCAAAACTCGGACATAATATCACAACGAGCATAAAAAATTTCACCACCAATAGTAGTTTTAATGGTGGGCACCCACATTGAAGGTCCGAAGCTTAATGGAACATAATCATAGTATTCGCGAATTCGGTTATACACTTCTTTTAAGCAAGATATATCTCGTTTCAATAGTGTTTAATTTATTATGCATACTAGCATGGGATGGATCAAAATTATTATCGAGTTAAATGATGTAATCAATTTCCTTATAGCATTAAAAGCTTGATCCCCATCACAATGAAGGAAATCTCCTCCCACTACGAGCATCTAAGGCATATCTATAACGAAGAATAAGTCCAAAGTAGAAATTACTAAGGAGCAAGCTTAAGGTCATTTTAGGTTCAGTTTTACTATAAGAATCAAAAATTCTAGACCATGCTTCTTTGAAATTCTCTTCACCTCCTTGTTTAAAAGTGAAGATTGATTCCTCAGGTGATAGAGTACCAACTACGGGGCTAGACATGGTAACAAAAGTAACTAAATTTTTTTTGTATTTTTAATATTGAGTACAAGACAAATAAGCAAACTAGATAAAGTAAATGCAAGTAAACTAATTTTTTTGTGTTTTCGATATAGCAAATAAGATAGCAAATAAAGTAAAGCTAGCAACTAATTTTTTTGTATTTTAATTTAGTGCAGCAAACAAAGTAGTAAATAAAACTAAGCAAGACAAAAACAAAGTAAAGAGATTGAGAAGTGGAGACTCCCCTTGCAGCGTGTCTTGATCTCCCCGGCAACGGCGCCGTGAAAATATGCTTGATGGCGTGTATTTCACACGTTCGTTGGGCAACCCCAAGAGGAAGGTATGATGCGCACAGCAGCAAGTTTTCCCTCGGAAAGAAACCAAGGTTTATCGAACCAGGAGGAGCCAAGAAGCACGTTGAAGGTTGATGGCGGCGAGATGTAGTGCGGCGCAACACCAGGGATTCCGCGCCAACGTGGAACCTCGCACAACACAACCAAAGTACTTTGCCCCAACGAAACAGTGAGGTTGTCAATCTCACCGGCTTGCTGTAACAAAGGATTAACCGTATTGTGTGGAAGATGATTGTTTGCAGAGAAAATAGTAGAACAAGTATTGCAGTAGATTTGTATTTCAGTATTAAAGAATTGGACCGGGGTCCACAGTTCACTAGAGGTGTCTCTCCCATAAGACGAACAGCATGTTGGGTGAACAAATTACAGTTGGGCAATTGACAAATAAAGAGAGCATGACAATGCACATACATATCATGATGAGTATAGTGAGATTTAATTGGGCATTACGACAAAGTACATAGACCGCCATCCAACTGCATCTATGCCTAAAAAGTCCACCTTCGAGGTTATCATCCGAACCCCTCCAGTATTAAGTTGCAAGCAACAGACAATTGCATTAAGTATGGTGCGTAATGTAATCAACAACTACATCCTTAGACATAGCATCAATGTTTTATCCCTAGTGGCAACAAGCACAACACAACCTTAGGGGTTTCGTCACTCCCCAGGTGTCAATGCGGGCATGAACCCACTATCGAGCATAAGTACTCCCTCTTGGAGTTACAAGCATCTACTTGGCCAGAGCATCTACTAGTAACGGAGAGCATGCAAGATCATAAACAACACATAAGCATAACTTTGATAATCAACATAACAAGTATTCTCTATTCATCGGATCCCGACAAACACAACATATAGAATTACAGATATATGATCTTGATCATGTTAGGCAGCTCACAAGATCCGACAATGATAGCACAATGGGGAGAAGACAACCATCTAGCTACTGCTATGGACCCATAGTCCAGGGGTAGACTACTCACACATCACACCGGAGGCGACCATGGCGGCGTAGAGTCCTCCGGGGGATGATTCCCCTCTCCGGCAGGGTGCCGGAGGCGATCTCCTGGATCCCCCGAGATGGGATCGGCGGCGACGGCGTCTCTGGAAGGTTTTCCGTATCGTGGTTCTCGGTACTGGGGGTTTCGTCACGGAGGCTTTAAGTAGGCGGAAGGGCAAGTCAAGAGGCGGCACGGGGGCCCACACCATAGGCCGGCGCGGCCGGGGGTGGGGCCGCGCCGCCCTAGGGTTTGGCCACCCCGTGGCCCCTCTTCGTCTCGTCTTCGGACTTCCGGAAGCTTCGTGGAAAAATAGGCCCCCGGGCTTTGATTTCGTCCAATTCCGAGAATATTTCCTTACTAGGATTTCGAAACCAAAAACAGCAGAAAACAAAGAATCGGCACTTCGGCATCTTGTTAATAGGTTAGTTCCAGAAAATGCACGAATATGACATAAAGTGTGCATAAAACATGTAGATAACATCAATAATGTGGCATGGAACATAAGAAATTATCGATACGTCGGAGACGTATCACTTCCCACCATGGATGTGCATGGATCAATCGAATTACATGATGGCATTGCTAATCCCCGGAAAGTATTCCCCAGGGAAAGATTTTCATGTATTTATGCAGCCACTGATAAAAGATATGATGAAGCTATGGAGTGGTGTGCAGACATTTGATGCATGCACAGAGGAATATTTCCCATTGCATGCTGCGTTTCTTTGGTCTATTCATGATTATCCTGGATATGCCACTATGTCAGGCCGAAGCACAAGAGGATTTCATGCGTGTGTGCATTGCGATGAGAATCCTTGCTATGAATCTTTGAAAAACAAAATTGGATATATTGGGCATCGGCGATTTCTTGATAAAGGTCACCCATACAGGAAAAGTAGACTTTTCAATGGTAAAGCTGAGCCTAGAGATCCACCAAGGAAGTACACACCCAAAGAGGTAGCTGAGAAGGTAGAAAGGGTTAAGGATTTTCAACATGGGAAAAATCCAATAAGTAGAAAGCGGAAGCGTGCAATCGTACCCGGTGAACCAACATGGCACTCGAAAGTCAGCTTATATCATCTACCGTATCGGCCGAACTTAAGTTGGCTCACAACTTAGATGTGATGCATATTGAGAAGAACATATGTGACAATATTGTTGGTACACTACTTGAACTTGAGGGCAGGAATAAGGACACTGTTAGTGCTAGAATTGATTTGAAGAAATTCAAAATCTGGGAGAAGTATTGGTTGAAGAAAATTGTGAAGGATGATGATGATGCAGCAGTAACTTATGCGAAGCCCCCTGCACCGTGGACGCTTTCGAAGGAACAAAAGAGGCATTTGTGTAGGTATTTGGCAAACACTAGGTTCCCAGATGGTTATTGCGCAAACTGGGGAAGATGTGTGAATATTGATGGTTGTAAGGTTACCGGTATGAAGACGCATGATTGCCACATACTTCGCAGCGAGTGTTGCCGACTGGGCTCAAGGGAATTGCATCTAAGGAAATGTATGTGGCTATTGCAGAGCTAGGAAGATTTTTTAGGGAGCTGTGTGCCAAAACCCTGAAAGTTGATGTGTTGAATCGATTGAAGGTTGAAATTGTTGTGATCCTATGCAAACTTGAGAAGCTCTTCTCCCAGCTTTTTTTGATGTAATGGTGCACTTAGCTATTCATCTTCCTGAGGAGGCTCTTTTGAGGGGTCCTGTTCATTATGGTTGGATGTATCCAGTTGAGAGAAGATTAGGTTATCTAAAGTCTACGGTCCGTAACAAAGCAAGGCCGGAAGGTTCTATCGCAGAGGGCTACATTGTTGATGAGTGTTTGATTTTTTGCTCTAGATTTTTCAAGGATGGCACGAAACAAGATTTAACAAAGATGATAGGAACCAAGACATACGGAGAAAACCTGATCGTGACGAGATGGAAGTATTTTCAGTTGGAGCTAAAGGTCTTGGGAAATCCATTTTGAAACATTTTGACAAGGAATTTGACAAAATGGTTTGGTATGTGCTGAACAACTGTGACGATGTAGAACGTTATATCAAGTAAGTAGTTAGCTTCACTTTAATAACTACTTCTCAATGTTGCAAACATAATTGTCCTGTATTTCATATGTGTTTTTCTATGTTTCAGTGAATTCCGACAAGAATTGGGAGGTAGGGGTGTGCGTGACATCGAGGAGACGGTTCAGAGAGAGTTTGCAGGTTGGTTTGCAAACCATGTGAGACAGTTGGACAATGCATCAGAAGATTTGAAGTCTCTGGCTGCTGGGCCAGACCGGCGTATAGTAGTATACGCTGGTTGCAACGTAAAGGGTGCGAGGTTTCGCACACTTACTCGGGATAAAGACCTGAAGACTCAAAATTCGGGCGTAGCGACTAAGGGATCTTTTGGTGATGCAGATGAGACCGAGTTCTATGGTGTTCTGCAAGAAGTTCTTGAACTGCAGTACGGGACTAACAAGCACGGTGACAGGTCCGTGTACTTGTTTCGTTGCGACTGGTTCGACCTTGAGGGCAGGGGTTCCAAGATAAAAGATGATGGTTATTTTAAAAGCATTAACACTTATGTCCTATGGTTCAAGAATTCACCATTCATATTGGCCAGTCAAGCTGAAACATGCTTCTATTTGGAGGATACAAAGTTTGGTGATCCGTGGAAAGTGGTGCAGAAGTTCAGCCATAGACACGTGTACGACGTTCCAGAATTAGAAGATGGTAACGATGATGCATTTGTACGGAATCAAGACGCATACCAGGAGGATGAAGGTTCGATCGACCATACATTTCATGATGTTGTCGACCTAGACGAGGAAGCGAGAGGTGGAAGCAGAGGAGGATGATCATCGTGCTGATGAAGTTGTACATATTCATGATGCTCGTACAATTCGTGAACTAGAGAATGAGGAAGATAGTCCCAATGTTGACATGGATATGAGCGAAGATGAAGTAGAGAATGAGGAAGATAGTCTCATATTGGAAGAGAACATACATGATGACGAGGGAAAAACTTCAGAAGAAGATAGTGATGTAGATTGATAGAAACATGTAATGCATACAACTATATGTTTTGTTCCAAACATTTGAAATGTTCTTATTTAGATGTTTACGATCTCGAACTTGTCATTGAATTATCCGGAAGGGTTTAAGAGCAAATTAATATAAGCTAAAATATGGACAGATATAAGAAAAGCCAACATGTCGGTAACATAACTTTGACAATGGTTTTAATTAATCGACACTTGACACGATTACAAACAACGAGCACGATATGACTAAATATTGTTTTAACACAAGCAAAATCGACAATCGCATAAAGAGTCTTACAACTTAATTTAAACCTAAAGGGGCTGCATAGTTGGACACACGGGCACCATGAATCACTGACTAGCTACTCTAGATCGATTTCAGGCACATGGGTAGCAAACAAGTAAACCCCTGCATTTCCCAGGTAAAGCAAGAACAGCATCTTGTCACCCATCTGAAGGTGCTTTTCCTTGTCCATGAACTCCTTCCACCCACTGACGCGGAGACGACCATCGTCAGAAGAAATTGCGTAGGACGCACGCACCAAAGTACTGGGATGGCACACAATACTGATTGCACCATATTGTTCCATATCTTTAGGAACCAAACGGCTAGGGATTGGGGCAAGATTTGGCACCCTTGTGCACATTGTGATATGACATCTTGGTTGCTATGGGTTTTGATTTTTCGGAGTTGGTGTCATGGTGTCCCCATGGTGGAGATGTGTCGAAAGAGGGTTTTTCGGACGAAAAGAGGGGGAAATGGCCAAAAAATGACCAAACCACGATGGATTGGGGCAAGATTTGGCACCCTTGTGCACATTGTGATATGACACCTTGGTTGCTATGGGTTTTGATTTTTCGGAGTTGGTGTCATGGTGTCCCCATGGTGGAGATGTGTCGAAAGAGGGGTTTTCGGACGAAAAGAGGGGGGAATGGCCAAAAAATGACCAAACCACCATGGATTGGGGCAAGAGTTGGCACCCTTGTGCACATTGTGATATGACACCTTGGTTTCTATGGGTTTTGATTTTTCGGAGTTGGTGGCATGGTGTCCCCATGGTGGAGATGTGTCGAAAGAGGGTTTTCGGACGAAAAGAGGGGAAAATGGCCAAAAAATGACTAAACCACCATGGATTGGGGCAAGATTTGGCACCCTTGTGCACATTGTGATATGACACCTTGGTTGCTATGGGTTTTGATTTTTTGGAGTTGGTGGCATGGTGTCCCTGATACGTCTCCGACGTATCGATAATTTCTTATGTTCCATGCCACATTATTGATGATATCTACATGTTTTATGCATACTTTATGTCATATTTATGCATTTTCTGGCACTAACCTATTAACGAGATGCCGAAGAGCCAGTTGCTGTTTTCTGCTGTTTTTGGTTTCAGAAATCCTACAAAGGAAATATTCTCGGAATTGGACGAAATCAACGCCCAGGGTCCTATTTTGCCACGAAGCTTCCAGAAGACCGAAAGGGATACGAAGTGAGGCGACGAGGCGGCGACACGCCAGGGCGGCGCGGCCCACCTCCCGGCCGCGCGGCCCTGTTGTGTGGGCCCCTCGCGTCGCCTCCCGACCTGCCCTTCCGCCTACTTAAAGCCTCCGTCGCGAAACCCCCGATACCGAGAGCCACGATACGGAAAACCTTCCGGAGACGCCGCCGCCGCCAATCCCATCTCGGGGGATTCGGGAGATCGCCTCCGGCACCCTGCCGGAGAGGGGAATCATCTCCCGGAGGACTCTTCACCGTCATGGTCGCCTCCGGAGTGATGAGTGAGTAGTTCACCCCTGGACTATGGGTCCATAGCAGTAGCTAGATGGTTGTCTTCTCCTTATGTGCTTCATTGTTGGATCTTGTGAGCTGCCTAACATGATCAAGATCATCTATCTGTAATGCTATATGTTGTGTTTGTCGGGATCCGATGGATAGAGAATACTATGTTATGTTGATTATCAATCTATTACCTACGTGTTGTTTATGATCTTGCATGCTCTCAGTTATTAGTAGAGGCTCGGCCAAGTTTTTACTCTTAACTCCAAGAGGGAGTATTTATGCTCGATAGTGGGTTCATGCCTCCATTAAATCTGGGACAGTGACGTGAAAGTTCTAAGGTTGTGGATGTGCTTGTTGCCACTAGGGATAAAACATTGATGCTATGTCCGAGGATGTAGTTATTGATTACATTACGCACCATACTTAATGCAATTGTCTGTTGTTTGCAACTTAATACTGGAAGGGGTTCGGATGATAACCTGAAGGTGGACTTTTTAGGCATAGATGCATGCTGGATCAAGACACGCCATCAAGCTCTTTTTCTGGCGCCGTTGCCGGGGAGATCAAGACACGCTGCAAGGGGAGTCTCCACAATCCAATCTCTTTACTTTGTTTTTGTCTTGCTTTATTTTATTTACTTTGTTTGCTGCATTATATCAAAACACAAAAAAAATTGTTGCTAGCTTTACTTTATTTACTGTCTTGCACTCTATATCAAAAACACAAAAAAATTTAGTTACTTGCATTCGCTTTACTTATTTCAACATGTTTCCTTTTAATTTTACTGTAAAAGATATACCTGTGGAACAAGGGTCTATAATTGGAAGAGATAATATAGAAGAATTTTTCACCCATGTTAGTATGCATGAAGATCTTAAAGATATACCCCTTGCAAAAGCTGTCCCTACTTATAAAGATGCCTCTCGTTTGTTTGGTACGCATGATGGAAGCTAGATTTATTAGTCTCAACCCCATGATACAACACATGTTTCTTACACTTTCCGATATGGAGCGGGGAGAGAAGAGAGATTTTGTTCTAAAAGTCTTAGTGCGAGAATTTGCGGATATAGCTAAAGAAGCTAGAAAAGTTTTTAGTAAGCATGAGAGGCTTGGTACGATCACCGATTTTAAAAGAACACTTGAAAAAATGGATATGGATAGAATTAAGTACACTAATAGTGTTAATAATGGTGGGGAGATTAAAGCACCAATACCATGTAAGCTCCTAGCGATGCATGAAGCTCTAGATGATAATTATGCTTGGCTTGTTCCTGAAAATTTGTTTGATGAGAGTAGCAAGCCCAAGACTAATGAAAAGGGAGCGGCTGAAACTTATGTATCCAAAATACTATGCATGGTTGAGAAAACTCCAAACCCCGCTGTTGATGCTTCATCTCTTGATAACACTTGATACACACTTTCTGCGCCTAGCTGAAAGGCGTTAAAGAAAAGCGCTTATGGGAGACAACCCATGTTTTTACTACAGTACCTTTATTTTATATTTGAGTCTTGGAAGTTGTTTACTACTGTAGCAACCTCTCCTTATCTTAGTTTTGTGCATTGTTGTGCCAAGTAAAGTCGTTGATAGTAAGGTTCATACTAGATTTGGATTACTGCGTAGAAACAGATTTCTTTGCTGTCACGAATCTGAGCCTAATTCTCTGTAGGTAACTCAGAAAATTATGCCAATTTACGTGAGTGATCCTCAGATATGTACGCAACTTTCATTCAATTTGGGAATTTTCATTTGAGCAAGTCTGGTGCCACTTTAAAATTCGTCTTTACGAACTGTTCTGTTTTGACAGATTCTGCCTTTTATTTCGCATTGCCTCTTTTGCTATGTTGGATGAATTTCTTTGATCCATTAATGTCCAGTAGCTTTGTGCAATGTCCAGAAGTGTTAAGAATGATTATGTCACCTCTGAACATGTAAATTTTTTATTGTGCACTAACCCTCTAATGAATTGTTTTGAGTTTGGTGTGGAGGAAGTTTTCAAGGATCAAGAGAGGGAAATGATGCAATATGATCAAGGAGAGTGAAAGCTCTAAGTTTGGGGATGCCCCGGTGGTTCACCCCTGCATATTCTAAGAAGACTCAAGCGTCTAAGCTTGGGGATGCCCAAGGCATCCCCTTCTTCATCGACAACATTATCAGGTTCCTCCCCTGAAACTATATTTTTATTCCATCACATCTTATGTGCTTTGCTTGGAGCGTCGGTTTGTTTTTATTTTTGTTTTTGTTTGAATAAAATGGATCCTAGCATTCATTGTGTGGGAGAGAGACACGCTCCGCTGTTGCATATGGACAAATATGTCCTTAGGCTTTACTCATAGTATTCATGGCGAAGGTTGAATCTTCTTCGTTAAATTGTTATATGGTTGAAATCGGGAAATGCTACATGTAGTAATTCTAAAATGTCTTGAATAATTTGATACTTGGAAATTGTTGTGCTCATGTTTAAGCTCTTGCATCATATACTTTGCACCTATTAATGAAGAAATACATAGAGCTTGCTAAAATTTAGTTTGCATATTTGGTCTCTCTAAAGTCTAGATAATTTCTAGTATTGAGTTTTGAACAACAAGGAAGACGGTGTAGAGTCTTATAATGTTTACAATATGTCTTTTATGTGAGTTTTGCTGCACCGGTTCATCCTTGTGTTTGTTTCAAATAACCTTGCTAGCCTAAACCTTGTATCGAGAGGGAATACTTCTCATGCATCCAAAACCCTTGAGCCAACCACTATGCCATTTGTGTCCACCATACCTACCTACTACATGGTATTTCTCCGCCATTCCAAAGTAAATTGCTTGAGTGCTACCTTTAAATTTCCATCATTCGCCTTTGCAATATATAGCTCATGGGACAAAATAGCCTTAAAAACTATTGTGGTATTGAATATGTACTTATGCACTTTATCTCTTATTAAGTTGCTTGTTGTGCGATAACCATGCTCCTGGGGACGCCATCAACTCTTTGTTGAATATCATGTGAGTTGCTATGCATGTTCGTCTTGTCTGAAGTAAGGGAGATTTACCACTCATTTAATGGTTAGAGCATGCATAATGTTAGAGAAGAACATTGGGCCGCTAACTAAAGCCATGAATCATGGTGGAAGTTTCAGTTTTGGACATATATCCTCAATCTCATATGAGAACATTAATTGTTGCTACATGCTTATGCATTAAAGAGGAGTCCATTATCTGTTGTCTATGTTGTCCCGGTATGGATGTCTAAGTTGAGAATAATCAAAAGCGAGAAATCCAAAGGGAGCTTTCTCCTTAGACCTTTGTACAGGCGGCATAGAGGTACCCCTTTGTGACACTTGGTTGAAACATGTGTATTGCGATGATAATCCTGGTAATCCAAGCTAATTAGGACAAGGTGCGGGCACTACTAGTATACTATGCATGAGGCTTGCAACTTGTAAGATATAATTTACATGATACATATGCTTTATTACTACCGTTGACAAAATTGTTTCATGTTTTCAAAATAAAAGCTCTAGCACAAATATAGCAATCGATGCTTTCCTCTTTGAAGGACCTTTCTTTTACTTTTATGTTGAGTCAGTTCACCTATTTCTCTCCACCTCAAGAAACAAACACTTGTCTGAACTGTGCATTGATTCCTACATACTTGCATATTGCACTTGTTATATTACTTTACATTGACACTATCCATGAGATATACATGTTATAAGTTGAAAGCAACCGCTGAAACTTAATCTTCCTTTGTGTTGCTTCAATACCTTTACTTTGATTTATTGCTTTATGAGTTAACTCTTATGCAAGACTTATTGATGCTTGTCTTGAAGTACTATTCATGAAAAGTCTTTGCTTTATGATTCAGTTGTTTACTCATGTCATTACCATTGTTTTGATTGCTGCATTCATTACATATGCTTACAATAGTATGATCAAGGTTATGAGGGCATGTCACTCCAGAAATTATCTTTGTTATCGTTTACCTGCTCGGGACGAGCAGGAACTAAGCTTGGGGATGCTGATACGTCTCCGACGTATCGATAATTTCTTATGTTCCATGCCACATTATTGATGATATCTACATGTTTTATGCATACTTTATGTCATATTTATGCATTTTCCGGCACTAACCTATTAACGAGATGCCGAAGAGCCGATTCTTGTTTTCTGCTGTTTTTGGTTTCAGAAATCCTACAAAGGAAATATTCTCGGAATTGGACGAAATCAACGCCCAGGTTCCTATTTTGCCACGAAGCTTCCAGAAGACCGAAAGGGATACGAAGTGAGGCGACGAGGCGGCGACACGCCAGGGCGGCGCGGCCCACCTCCTGGCCGCGCGGCCCTGTTGTGTGGGCCCCTCGCGTCGCCTCCTGACCTGCCCTTCCGCCTACTTAAAGCCTCCGTCGCGAAACCCCCAGTACCGAGAGCCACGATACGGAAAACCTTCCAGAGACGCCGCCGCCGCCACTCCCATCTCGGGGGATTCGGGAGATCGCCTCCGGCACCCTGCCGGAGAGGGGAATCATCTCCCGGAGGACTCTTCACCGTCATGGTCGCCTCCGGAGTGATGAGTGAGTAGTTCACCCCTGGACTATGGGTCCATAGCAGTAGCTAGATGGTTGTCTTCTCCTTCTGTGCTTCATTGTTGGATCTTGTGAGCTGCTAACATGATCAAGATCATCTATCTGTAATGCTATATGTTGTGTTTGTCGGGATCCGATGGATAGAGAATACTATGTTATGTTGATTATCAATCTATTACCTACGTGTTGTTTATGATCTTGCATGCTCTCAGTTATTAGTAGAGGCTCTGGCCAAGTTTTTACTCTTAACTCCAAGAGGGAGTATTTATGCTCGATAGTGGGTTCATGCCTCCATTAAATGCGGGACGATGACGGAAAGTTCTAAGGTTGTGGATGTGCTGTTGCCACTAGGGATAAAACATTGATGCTATGTCCGAGGATGTAGTTATTGATTACATTACGCACCATACTTAATGCAATTGATCGTTGTTTGCAACTTAATACTGGAAGGGGTTCGGATGATAACCCTGAAGGTGGACTTTTTAGGCATAGATGCATGCTGGATAGCGGTCTATGTACTTTGTCGTAATGCCCAATTAAGTCTCACTATACTTATCATATCATGTATGTGCATTGTCATGCCCTCTCTATTTGTCAATTGCTCGACTATAATTTGTTCACCCAACATGCTATTTATCTTATGGGAGAGACACCTCTAGTGAACTGTGGACCCCGGTCCATTCTTTTACATCGAATACAATCTACTGCAATACTTGTTCTACTGTTTTCTCGCAAACAATCATCATCCACACTATACATCTAATCCTTTGTTACAGCAAGCCGGTGAGATTGACAACCTCACTATTTCGTTGGGGCAAAGTACTTTGGTTGTGTTGTGCAGGTTCCACGTTGGCGCCGGAATCCCCGGTGTTGCGCCGCACTACATCTCGCCGCCATCAACCTTCAACGTGCTTCTTGGCTCCTCCTGGTTCGATAAACCTTGGTTTCTTTCTGAGGGAAAACTTGCTACTGTGTGCAACATACCTTCCTCTTGGGGTTCCCAACGAACGTGTGTGTTACACGCCATCAGTCCCCATGGTGGAGATGTGTCGAAAGAGGGGTTTTCGGACGAAAAGAGGGGGGAATGGCCAAAAAATGACCAAACCACCATGGATTGGGGCAAGATTTGGCACCCTTGTGCACATTGTGATATGACACCTTGGTTGCTATGGGTTTTGATTTTTCGGAGTTGGTGTCATGGTGTCCCCATGGTGGAGATGTGTCGAAAGAGGGTTTTTCGGACGAAAAGAGGGGGAAATGGCCAAAAAATGACCAAACCACCATGGATTGGGGCAAGATTTGGCACCCTTGTGCACATTGTGATATGACACCTTGGTTGCTATGGGTTTTGATTTTTTGGAGTTGGTTGCGTGGTGTCCCCATGGTGGAGATGTGTCGAAAGAGGGGTTTTCGGACGAAAAGAGGGGGGAATGGCCAAAAAATGACCAAACCACCATGGATTGGGGCAAGATTTGGCACCCTTGTGCACATTGTGATATGACACCTTGGTTGCTATGGGTTTTGATTTTTTTGGAGTTGGTGGCATGGTGTCCCCATGGTGGAGATGTGTCGAAAGAGGGGTTTTCGGACGAAAAGAGGGGGGAATGGCCAAAAACTGACCAAACCACGATGGATTGGGGCAAGATTAGGCACCCTTGTGCACATTGTGATATGACACCTTGGTTGCTATGGGTTTTGATTTTTCGGAGTTGGTGTCATGGTGTCCCCATGGTGGAGATGTGTCGAAAGAGGGTTTTTCGGACGAAAAGAGGGGAAATGGCCAAAAAATGACCAAACCACCATGGATTGGGGCAAGATTTGGCACCCTTGTGCACATTGTGATATGACACCTTGGTTGCTATGGGTTTTGATTTTTTGGAGTTGGTGGCATGGTGTCCCCATGGTGGAGATGTGTCGAAAGAGGGGTTTTCGGACGAAAAGAGGGGGGAATGGCCAAAAACTGACCAAACCACCATGGATTGGGGCAAATGCAGCGTGCATCAACATGAAAAAAGAGATAACATGTGCAGCAGTAATGCTTCTGCAATAGCAAACAACATATAAACATGACATAGTCTTAAACAACTGGGTATGATTGCCCAGCTTCCAAATAACAAAAGTAGAACATCGTCTTTGAAACATGACATAGTTTAACCATGAACCTCCAGGGGAACAACTAAACAGAAACTAAATTTAGTGGAGAACATGAGGGCCAACAGCTGGACCGACGAGCGGGATGAGGCCGGTCCCGACGTAGTCCCCGAGGAACTTGCCAAAGTCGGCGTGCTTCGCCTTGCTAGCAGCCTTGTGCTTGTGCGCGCTACCTTGTCCAACTCCCGTCGCGTGCTTGGATCGGACACTCAATATCGTTCGGGAAAACCCTGCCGCAGAATGGGCAATTAGGCTTTCCGTTCCGACGGAAAGGGATCCGGCCGATCTTCGGCTTCTTCGAACGAAGCGGCTCTTCCGGTCCCGGTCCTCCTTGTCGCTGTCAACGTCCTCAGAGTCTTCCTGCGATTTTGAAAGTAAAGAAGAAGTGAGAGAAGGAAATTAACTGAAATACAATTCAAGCATTAAATATTTTTGTATGAACATTATTAAGAATTAATCATCATGTACAATCAACATTTATGATCCAGATCCAACCATAGATAATTACTTCACTAATATAAATAAGCACCAATTTAAACTGTTGTCACAAATAGTTCATGGGTAGTCCAATCATTATTTGAGTAATATAACTAAGCACCAATTTAAGAGAAAATGGTGATTATAAATTTCATGGATCAGGGATCAATCATTTGTTCCCTGAAGATGTACTGATTCATAAAACAATATGGATTCATGACGTCAATAAGCAGGAATTCAAGAAAAATGGTGGTCATAAATTACATGGATCTGATCATTCATTTGTTCCCTAAATAAAAATGATGTACACACTATGGTTTCATCGTATAAATAAGCACCAGTTAAAGACAAATGGTGATTATAAAATCCATGGATCAGATCAATTAATAGTACCTATAATATAATTCTTGTAATCATAATCACTCTGGTATGATTCATATTCGGATGAATTTAAGTTTGAAATGCAGTGAGCATTACACTAAGCAGGTATGATTCATCACAAAAAAGGAATCATGACCTAATTAAGATAAGTGTCATCTACTAATTTGAAACATGCATGAATATTCATGGTACCATAAATCATTTGGTTGATACTTTGGTACAGTTGAATCAAGATGTGCATCAAATATTACAAATCTAGTAACTACAAACCATAAATCAGATGAGTAAGAACCCAGAATCATCAATTTGTACAAGAAGTAGCAGACAGGGCAAATCAATCTACCCTATGAGCAAACCCTATGGTGAATAGTAAGATCAAGAAAAACAGGGGATCGATTGGAATAGTAGAGTACCTCGCTGCAGTTGTCGGAGGCCTCCTCTTCGAACTCGTCGCACTCTCTGGGGCCATATAGCTCGCGGTACTGCTTGGAGTGGCGGTAGAACGGGTCATTCGGATCGAAGCCCTGGTCATCTGCTTGTGCCACGGGAGCGAGGACGTCTCCCTTGGCCTCATCAGCGACGGCGACCACGGCCGGTTGGGCGGAGCCCTCCACGGTCACGGCGCGGCGAAGAGCGGCTCTAGTTCCGGAAGAAGATCCCGCCTCCGCGGCATCGACTACTACCGGAGCATCGCCTTCACCACTGTCGACGTTGACGACCGCACTCGCCTCCGGCTCGTCTCCGCGAACACGCTTCATCTTCGGGATCTTCGGTGGAAGGGGAGGTCGGTGGTGCGCTGGTGGAGGTGCAAGCAGGGTTTTTCGCCAGAGATTGGGGAATAGAAGTTGCGGGTGGGAGAGACGATGGGGCCGATGGATATACGGTGAGGTGCTGCCGTTTGGGTTCCTCTTGTCTGACGCGTGCGTGTGAAAACGTGGATTCCTGCATGTAGTCAGTCCACTTTCCCATTACTTTGACATGGGTCCCACGCATGACGGATGGGCAGCCACAGAATTTTCAGTATGGGTATTAAAAACTATAAAATATTTGAAATATGAATTAGTGATCACACATAGTGAAGGATATTTGTTTACAAACCTTTCCCACCTTTAACATGGAGTCTCCATACGAAGAAAGTAAGAAAGAAATAAAAAAATGAATCGAGTATGTAAATTCTTTCAAATTTCTAAGAATTTCATACCATGATTAGGGCTGGAATTTTGAGTGTTTGGTCAAACCTAGGTTGACCTCATTGTACTAAGAGGTTGTCAAACTTTTTTCAAAGTGAAACTTCTGTTCTAGGGTAATGTGGTGATGCCAAATCAGACGAACACGTGCTCCCAATTTTCCCAATACCCTAAGATGTACATGCTTCACAAGTGATGCCTCTTCTTGAGTTTAGGGGATGAATTTTTGAAAATTTTCAAACCAAACTACCAAGATAGCATGCTAGCGTCATTACCCACATGGTGATGCACCCTTGTGCCAAATTTCAGTCCATTTCAAGTTAGCTACCTCAAAAAATGGTCAAGAACTACCCGTTCGAGGTAGACGGGCATAATCTTTCACTACGCACCTCACTTTTGTGAGTGCTTTGGTAGGGAAACAATTTTTTTCTAGTTTGTTATTTTCCATGGAAAGTGTTAGCCACACATTGGCCAATACACAAGGTTTGGAAAGATTTCAACAAATTTTCAATTTTATATGAAATTTTGAGTGTTTGGTCAAACCTAGGTTGACCTCATTGCACTAAGAGGTTGTCAAACCTTTTTTGAAGTGATACTTCTGTTGTAGGGTAATCTGGTGACGCCAAATGAGACCAGCACGTGCTCCCAATTTTCCCAATGCCGAAAATGCCCTCACTTGTGTAAATTCACATCAAACTACACCAAACCTCATGAAAAATTTAAATTTGAATTTTTCACATGAATGTCACAACATTTACTCAGTCCCACTAGTTACTGATGACACTACTAGGAAAAGGCCTAGTCGTAAGATTGCTATCAGTGGCGCACCTCTCTTTTGGTGCGCCACTGCTAGCAGTGGCGCACCAAAAAGTGGTGCTCCACTGATACAAATATAGCAGTGGCGCACTGCTTTTGAGGTGCGCCACTACTAAAGATCGGCCAGATTCCACCCCTCCTGCAAACTTAGCAGTGGCGCATCACAAAGTGGTGCGCCATTGCTAACCCACGTAGCAGTGGCGCACCTATGAACGGTAGGCCATTGCTAAGTGTGAGGCTATATTATATATGAGGTCTAAAGCTAGATGTGGCGCATCATTCATACGTGCGCTACTACTAGTTTAAATAGCAGTGGAGCACATCTATATGGTGCGCCACTGTGTGCACGAAATTTCCACCACCATGCCACCTACCGCACATGGCCTGGCAGGCACACCACGCCATGCTCACAGGCACAGGGCACATGCGCGAAAATTCACAGCCCACTGAGTACGCGTAGGGCCCACGCTGGAGCCACAGCTTGCCTCGGTTTCTTCGCACGACCGCACAGCGAGAGGCCGGTCCACAGCCATATTGCTCTGCATCTCGCCCTTCCTCTGCATCTCCCAGTCATTACTCCGGCCGTCTATCTCCCACTACCTCTACCTCCCTCTACCTCCGGCCGCACCCATATTGCCTCCGCATCTCGCCCTTCCTCGCGCCGCCGCCGCTCCTCCTCTTGCCGGCGCCGCGGCCGCTCCTCCTCTGCCGGCGCCGCCGCAGCTCCTCCTCTGCCGGCCCCGCCGCACGCGCACCGGCGCCGCAGCCGCTCCTCCTCTGCCGGCGCCGGCCTCTTCCTCGTGCGCTGCTCCGCCTTCGCCGCGGTCTCCTGGTACGCGCAGCTCCGCGCCCGGCCCTTCGTCGAGGCGCGGCTCCTCCCCGCGGCCTGCGAGCTGCTCAGGGACCACCTCCGGCGGGAGGTCCGCAGCGTCTCGCCGCTCGGGATCACGCTCCACGCCCGCTCCGTCGGCCCGCACGCCCGCGACTTCTCCTGCGCCGAGCTGCCCGTCGACAAGATTAGGATGAGGCCTTTCGCCAGCCTCAGCAGGGGCAGGGTCGTCGTCGACGCCCTGCTACTCTCCCTCGAGCCGCTCCTGCTCCTCTCCATGGGGGCGGCCGCCGGCATCGGCGCAGAGGCAGCACGGGCGGCGGGGCGTAGTCAACCACCTCTAATCCTCTCCCTCGCCTGCGGCCCCTCCCAGTCGCTTCCTGAGGTGCCTCTCCTCGACGGCATGGTCAACCAGCGCCTGGAGCAACGGCCTGGAGCAGCCTCTCCTCCTCGTCGCGCCTTGTTTCGGCGGCTGCACCGACGGCCTGGATCATGGGGTGGACCTCGTCGGACTCCACCGGCGTCCGACAAGATCGAGACGAGCGCGGGGGGCACAGCGCCACGGAGGACTTGATTGATTTTCTTTGTTCTTTTTAGGGTTCCAGATGCAAAGTTTAGAAACTTTAGTTGTATTTTGTCATTTGGATACTGTAATTATAATGGTTTATAATAATAAAATAAATGTGCTTTGTATCGATGCGTCAACTCACCTGCACCGGTACCACAACCAGGTCCCACGTGGCCTTTTTTTATTTTTCAATTTATTCAACAAGTAGTGGCGCACCCCATAACGCTGCAGTGGCGCACTTAGTAGCTTTAGGAGCAGCGCACCCCATAACAATACAGTGGCGCATCTAGTTACTTTAGGAGTGGCGCACCCTTTTGCTTACTAGTGGAGCACCTACTAGTGCGCCATTGCTGTATAACTTAGTAGTGGCGCACCAGTAGTGCGCCACTACTAGGAGTTAGCAGTGGCGTGATAGCAGTGGCGCACCACTAGTGCGCCACTGATGGCTATATGTGGTGCGCCACTGATTGCCTTTTTCCTAGTAGTGTGATTTTATATTGAATTTAGCATTTATTACGAGTTTTACTCGTTTTCTGTCATTTTTTAATTTAAAAAAATAAACAAACACCTAAAATTGTCAGAAAAATCTGAAACTACTCAGGCACACATACCTACCCTTCATGACCACTCACAAAAATTTGCAGCTCAATCTGAGTCTTTGAAGTGCAGCTTGCTTGAAAAAGAGCCCTTCACCGACATGATCGATGTGGGTCCACACATGGATCGACCCACAACCAACATGAGGTTTCACAAGTATTTTCAGACAAAATCTCACATGTGTGAACAATAACATGTATATGTGGGATGTGTTCTCACATATACCTCACATGCAAAAGGTTTTACAACTTCCGGGGTCGACGATTCGACCGTTATGCCTAAAATGCCCTCACTTGTGTAAATTCACATCAAACTACACCAAACCTCATGAAAAATTTAAATTTGAATTTTCCACATGAATGTCACAACATTTACTCAGTCCCACTAGTTACTGATGATTTTACATTGAATTTAGCATTTATTATGAGTTTTACTCGTTTTCTGTCATTTTTTAATTAAAATATACATGTACAGTTCCATTTTCAGAGTAATATTTTTTCTTTCACGGCAAAAACTTGTTCCCTCCAAATTGTAGTATGCCGGCTGCCAAAACGCCCAAATTTTTTGTTCCCTCCACTCCTCCCGCGCACCCCACCTATCAAATATTTTGCCCTCCCTTATATACGTCGTGCCTCTCCCCCATGATTTACGAGCATCTTAACTCCCCACCCCCCGACCTCATCCTCTCGTGCTCACCCCGATCCGGTGTCTTCGCCGGACGTTCTTCCATCTCGCATCTATCTCCCCGGCCGGTGGTCGCCATGGCCGGCAGTCGTCGGAATGTCGGGGGGAAGGAAAATCGCGCACACACGCCGAAGAAGGCGCCCAGCTCGAAGAAACCCCGAGGTAAATCTGTCGGTGATCGGCTTGTTGTTGTGTTTTTCGGATGGTTCGATCGAGAGATCTGTTTTACATGTCTACCACGCCCGTTTGACCTATATCTAGATCTTGCATATTTGATAGATCCAATCCCGACATCATACGTCTAGGGTTTATCGTTTTTATTCCAGAGACAATCATGCCGTGCTATACAATCTTTGCCATCCCGCTGCTATACAATCTTTTGCATAGACAATTGTTTGCCGAAACACTTAACTGAACTAATTCCAGCCGTTGCCGAAAACAGCCTGACGAGCTACAGTGAACAACGACATTGCTTCAGACTTTTATTCCTCAGTTTCAGAGGGAAGCAGAGTTTGATCTAGAACAATTGTTTGCTGTTTTCTATGGATGTAGTTAGTTTGCACGAGTTTCCCAAATCTAAAAGCACATGATGTCCCTTAGCATGGCATATGTCCCCCTCTTATGTTTTGTTCGCCGACATCATACGTAGACTCTTATGTTTTCAATCATTTGCTGCTGTACAATATTTTGCAAAGACAATTATTTGCTGTTTTCTGTGGAATTGGCCCCCTCTTATGTTTTGTTCACGCTCCGCTCTTCCGATTATTTCAGCGCAGACAGAAAACCCCGTCAAGCCGGCATATGAGCTTGTCAAGAAGAAACAAATGCAAGAAAATATAGTACGCATGGAAAAAGTTTTGGCTGAAAGATTTGGACCTGGCCAGAAAAATCAGCAAGATTTCTCTAGTTTTGCACGTTCATTAGTGTATGGTGGGGTACAAATAGGAACTAGTAACAATCTAAAGGACACAGACTGCGAAGAGAAGGAGGTCCAAGAGGACCCTTCGTACGAACCGAATCCAGAAGAGATAGCTACCGCCGATGATGATCTTCATTCGGATGAGGATCGGCGCACTCGTCGGCAAAACTTCAGCTCGTGTCCGTGGAACTATGTCCGAACTATGATAGCAAATACGTACATGCTAAATGTTCCCTACTAATGTAGCCTCTACTTTGCTTGCAGATACTTGCTTCTTCCGCAACAGTTGCACGTAAGAAGCGATCCGGACTCGAAGTTGCACCATCCAACATTGCAACAAGATCAATGGCAACAACTGAACCTGTAGCTGGGTCATCTGATGAGCCGACGGCCACTGCTGCTCAGAACACTGAAGGAGCACCCTCACCTAACCAGATCATGACATCTGGAGGCAGCAACTCATCTCCCGAGGACAATCAAATTGTAAACTTTCAGCGGCAAGGTATGCAAGTTTGTAAAAACTAAACACTGTACCGCATATTTTCATATAAAAGAGAATCATTTCATATCTCTTATTTCAGAGACATTGACAACATCTGGCGGTACTAAGAGAAAGAGAGGTGGACGCAGACCTACCATGGGCCATGGACTACATGAGTACACAAGAAGACATGGTGGCAATAAGATGCCAATTGAATTCTCTGCTGGTGTCAGGAGACCCAAGGATTATATCCAGTCAGCAAAGCTGAGCAGTGAGGTTGGTATTCACATCCGTGAGAAAATGCCGCTTGCAACACACTGGACACAGTACAAGAAAGATGACACTCTCAAACATGTCATTCCTCATGCTATAAATACAGTAGCGGTGAGTCCTGTACAATCTTGGTTTAACCTAATTAGTATGCTACATGATCAACTATCTAAGAATCTACTGATTAATGCATCACTATTTTGCAGGGAAAGTTTAGTATGGACAAAAATGATGAGGTGGCTCAAGATGTGTGCACTGATATGCTGCAAGTTAGTATTCGGCAGGTCCGATATAGGCTTAAAAAGGAGTATTGGCCGAAAATTAAAAATCTCACACTGGAGCAAGCATATCTGAAGAAGCCAGATCATGTAGAAGAGAAAAGCTGGAAAGAACTGGTGAAGAGATGGTTTGATGAGAAGTACCAGGTACATAAACGTTATTCCTTTCAATAACAGCTACTGAATTCTTACATTTCTCTGATCTGGATAAATAAAATGCATGTACTCAACATAGGTAGCGTGTGTAAAAAATGGAAAGAACAGAGAAGCTATGAAACAGTTCCATACCACTGGATCTCGAAGCTATGTTGCTCACTGGGAACTTATAGTAAGTGTTCTGAATTTTCCCATACAGTTCATACTTCTGTCATACACAGTGTACAATGGTAATGTGCATTCTACATTTTTTCAAGCATAAGGCTAAGCAGCAGGAAGAAGAAACCTCTCCAATTGAATTTTTTAGAATCACACACACTAACAAGGATAACATTATGAGTGCTGAAGCAAAAAGTGCATATATAAGAAATATTTCATATTAGCACAATATAATATAATCCAGTTTTGTATGTTGTCCATGCAATGATTGTAATCTTTATGCAGGATAAAATGGTGGCAAAAAAAGCGGCGCCACGCAATGAAGATGAACCTGATTTGACTGATTTGCAAATTGTTCAGCAAGTTCTGAGCGAGAAAAGCCCATCCACCACTTGCAACAGCACATTCTTACCAAGATTGGGCGTCGCAACAAGTTCCAGGAAGTCTTCTGTCTCAGCTACACGCATCCGAGAGCTACAACAAAGACTGGCAGATCAAGAGCAGAACTCCATACAGGCAGCTGAAAGTTACCACAGTGAGATGCAGGCAAGACTGCAAGAACAAGATCAAAAATTTGAAGAGATCAGGAAGAAGCAGGAGGAAGAACTTGAAGCTGTGAAGAAAGCCCAAGAAGAAAAGACTCGGCTTATGAAAAGAGGCGAGAGAGAATTGGATGCCGTGCTTAATTTGCTCTTGAGGACATCCCAGCCACCATCCATGTCCGAATCCCGTGGCAACCGATCTATTGCACCACCGTCCTACAACATTATTAATCATAGGTCTTTTAATTTCTTTGTGTTCCAATTGTAATTTTTCTTATGAATCTTTCGGTCCGTGAGAGACATATATACTTCTTGTGCCACCATTTATGCATGATATTTATTGTCTATTTTTTGATATTTCGCCGCTTTTTTGTTTACCAAATTTCGCAAATAATTCAAATGCTCTCAAATTTTGTCAAATTCAAAAGGTGACGGAAAATGTCACAACGTCACTATTAAATGAAACCACGTGGCACCAATTTCTGGTCCCACTTGTCAGAATTTATGGGTCCCACCGATCAGCATTATTGGGACCCATATGTCGGCAACAACCTGGTCCCACTTGTCTGAATTTTGTGGATCCCACCGGTCGAATATTGTGGGTCCAGCTTGTCATAATATTTTGTGGGTCCCACCAGTCAGCACCATGCCGGTCCCACATGACAGATATCCATGTCAGCGCCGTCGGACCATGTTGTCAGAAGCCAAATGGGACCCACATGTAAGGCCACGTATGCTTTTTTTGGACCAATCGGAAACTTCCCAAGATTTAGATATTGACGAAAGTTGCAATTTTTCGTGACAAACCTGTCTGTCAACAATCAACCTTCGATGTTGACAAATTTGCAGGTCGTCACCATCAAACATTTGACGTTGACGACAAATGCATACCGTCACCCCCGATATTTTATGACGGAGCTTCCTTGACGAACCCCATGACGATCAAATTTCGTCACCGCGAAGTAATCCTTGACGAAAACTGGCCTTCAAATGACGAAAGTGATTTGTCAAAAAAAAGGTTTTCCTTTGTAGTGACCTACTTGCTCCTTTCCTGTTTTCCAAGATAGCAGCATTAGCTTTGGGATAATACAGGTAGAATAATGGATCATACAACGAGTTCTGTAACAATTGTTTGGTATTTAGTTAGTTCCGTCATCGACCCGGACGTTTGGAACACGGGGACGCGCGAGGATGACATCGAGACCAATGATTCACTCTTTGAGATCTGAATTTAATATAGCGTTCACTTAATACGAAAGAGCTACAAATTCTATACGTGCAAAATACAAACGGCAATTAATAGGAGATGTTTAATGCACGGACACCTTTGCATGCGTTGCTGAACAACCTGATTGCTACATTAATTGGGGGCAGTGAGATTACATGTTAATGATGCATTAATTTCTTGTTGCATGCATCCACTTCGCCCGTGCTACGGTTACATGAATCAAGATAAAACTCAAGGAATTTCAGATTTTTTTCTTCGAGGAATTCTTAAGAAATAATATGCTGATTACTCTGCTGGGAACAAATTCGATTTGTACATTAAATTATATTTTCTGAAAATGAGCCATTTTTACACGTTCTTAAAAATTTATCGAGTTAATTTTATAATTAGAAAATGAGCCATTTTTTGGCATCGAACATAGGCGTACATAACTTTTACATGCCTAAACAAAAGTGGTTAGGGAAATTAAAGTGAGTGACTAGTTTAACAAATTATGTAGTAGTACTACTCATTAGAGAGTACTCCCCCTCATCAAATTTAATGGCTGGGCATTAAATGGTGATATTTAGACCGGGTGTGATAGCTAGTACTACTACTCATGACTAGTGGATTCCACCTGACACATCTTTATTGTTTGGAAAAACACTAAACACTTGTTCTAATCGATGTTAATTGAAGCTTGAAAATTGTATTGTTCTAATCATATGGTCTAAAAAAAATCCTTAACAAGAAAATATTATTACTATTCATGACCATCTTATTGTTTGATAAGTTTAAACTAGAAGCATCAATAAGATGAAGCACATGCATGAAAAATGCATTATTATGTTCATACTTAAGAAAAAATATTTGCTTACCAAAAAATAGTCCTTACTGTTCATGACCAAATTATTGTTCGATAAGATCTGAATTAGAGGCATCAATTTGATCAAGCATCAACTTTTGCTGGGCAGGTTGTCCTCTGAAGTTAATGGGGTATGTCGGGTGTCAGCTTGTCTGCCTGCATTAATTTCTGAACTTATGGAATACGGCAAATACAAGGTTTGCTAATGTCTGATACTTAATTAAAATACATGTGACGTTAGACACGTGGTGGTCTTTAATTGGATGTGTTTTCATCCTTGGGAGGACCCGGGTTCCGTTTGGTGTTTCCGGTTCCGTCATATATTATTGTCAACTAACACCTTTGCGCGCGGCAGAAGTAGCTCAAGCTTTACAAATTTGATATTTTCATTATTTTTTTCGAAATGGGAAAATATCGCCCCAGCTTCTGCATCCAAAGGATGCACACAACTTTTTTTATTAGATTATTCACAACACCTTACAAGAGCAATACAAAAGATCAAACTCGAAGCCACCTCGCTAAACCTATAGAGGGATGAAGGGGGTGACAATTCACCAGCATATCATCCAAAAACCAAATGCCTTCCCAGGCCGCCCAATAACAGATGAGAAGCACATCCAGTCAAACAGACTCTCAGCATACGCCAACGCACACGCCATAGAAGTTGCTACCGCCGTCTTCCTCGACTCCATCTTCAAGAGAGATCATCGCATTGACCATGCCATGCCTTCCATCGATGCCGCCACGGCGCCACACGACTCCACCATCTTGTGCATGTCCATCACACTGCATCCGTTCCGAGACACCAATGCACCATGCCGCGGCGACTCGACGACGCCGACACAGCAAAAGCACACCGCTCCACCTCAGCACCACCACCATCCGTTGTTTGCTTCGAAAACGATACCCCCAACAGGGAGAACGGCGTTGCATGCCGCTATCGTCCGATCCGGGAGACCCGGGTCTAGGGTTTCCCCTGTAGCAGCCCAGGCGAAGAAACGCAGACTGCAGAGACAATGCCTTCAACAAGGTAACGACGAAAGGCGCCGCCATCATCCGCCATGACCGAAGTCCGGGCCGGCTTTCACCGGCAGCTGCGCCTCGCCAACGGGAGCTAGGCGACGGATCGCAAGATCCGCCACGGCTAGCCACACAACTAGCCGATCTCCTCCGGTGAGAGAGAAGACCACCACCGCGGTGCCACGGTCAGCGGCACCTGACGCCCGCCACCTGCCACCAGGTCGGCGCCGTCACCACCATCGCCATCCAGGGCCGCCGCCCTTGGTGCCGTGATCCCAGCTCTTGAGGAGGAGCAGCACGAGATCCACCCCCATCCCCACCCGCCCGGCCATGCCAAGGCGAGGAAGGAGGAGAGGACCGCGCCAGGGTCCGGGGCCGCGCCGCCGCCCCCATCACCGCCCTCCCGGCGAGGCCACGGCGAGGAACGGCGGAGAGGGATGCGCCGCTATGGCCAGGGCCGCGCCGCTGCCCCCAACACCGCCCGCGCCACCATCAACCTGAACCGGGACTATCCCCCCGGCGCGGAGGCGTGCCTCCTACCGCCGCACCAGGGGACCACGTCATTCCATGCTTTGTACTATTTTCCGGAAGACAGTCGAAAGGCTTAGGCCAATGGTTGCTACATGAATATGTATGTTTATACGTAGGTTCTCTCAGCAATTAAATTTTGTTTGGGTCCAAACTGAGGTTTATCTTGATTTTACATTGACATGGATGCTTTTTGGTTGGAAAACAAGAAAGCAAAGTTACTAGCATGGTCGATATCGAAATTACCAACTGCCTATATATTGTGCTGTGAAACAAGGTTGACCCTTGTTACAGCCCCCCGCCCTCTCCCATGGCGGCCTATAGTGATTTGCTCGTTGCACATTACGTGTATGCCTGTAATCAAATAATCGCATATTGTTGTTACCTTAATCTATTATTAGATGGTGCGAGCTATGTAAAGTCTACTATTTAATATCATCCTTAGTTGTGTCTTCTAACAAATGCAATGGTGAACATGAGCTATTGCAATTTTCTTCTGCATATGAAATATTTAATTGAATTTCTCCCAACACGTTGTAGCGTTTATATTCACCACATTTCTAGCAGATACCATTTGTATGCATAGGAGGACAAATCTTGCTGACTTTTCTCCATTGCTTATGCGTATTGCTACACCCAATGATGGTTTTCTGGTCTAATTCCGACATGTCAATTTTCATTGAACATATTTACCATTGTTTTATTTATAACGATGTATAGTAATTTTAAATGCTCAATTTTTATATAATATTTCTACTGTCAAAGTGTTTTATGTTTCTAAATTTATCATCTTTGATTACTGACCAGGATGTAAATCATTATTGCAAGTTCTTACCATTACTATCGTAAAAATAGGCGGGCGTGGTCATGGTCTAGTTTATACTACAACAGGGTGTAGTTACACCCATATTGTATTTATCCTATGCAAACATAACATATTGTATTCAACATGAACTCGTAGATTAAGTGTTGTTTCAAAGGCAGTGATATGTTCGTTATGAAATAAAAATAACAAACATTTTAGAAGGGTCAAGGTTTTGTTTACTCTAGCTTGGCTTCCACACTTTTCGGAGGATCAGGAAACTTACAGACTGGAGTGTCTACGGTTAAATCGTTTTATCTTGACTTGGTGAATGTTCATACAAGATTTCTCAGTAAATATTTATGAAAGCTTAAAATCCCTGTTAAAATTAAAATATTTATGTGGTTTCTTAACAATAAAGTGTCGTTAACCAAAAATCTGGCTAGAAGAAATTGGAAATTTGGAATGGATGTCAAAAGTGTGCTTTTGTGATTCTGTTGGTGCAGCACCTCAGCTGCACCTTCCTCTTCCTCACTCGTACGAACGAACGGAGGAAAACAATGGAGTGAAGAAACAGAACTTTCCGGGCCGGTGCACGAACGCTTCCGTGGGCACACAGACGCCCTACTCTTATTTCTCTCTAGCTCACCTTACAAACGAGCAGTACATGAGATTTTATAGCTAGTCTGATGCTAGGAGCACGAACTCCACGCTGCAGCTTGATCCGCATGCGCCAGCCGCGTGCACGTGTTGCCTGCCAAAACACATCGGCGAGCAGTGGTTAAGCAACACGAAGAGCCGGGAGGCTCCCAAGGCCGCTTAGTGGACCCTGGCACCTCGCGTCGTCCCGCAAGTTTCCAGCACACGTCCTGGCGGTTGCAAGGGCGTGCCACCTGACCTAGACCCGATCAGGAAGGTGTTAGATTGCTTCGATTATTCTCCTGCATGGTAGACACGTAAACATTAAATACGAGCCCTATCGGCTCTCAGGTTGCCCTGTGGATCGGCTCAAAGAGCCGATCGCCCCATGGTTCACGTTGGATTTTCAATGACATGGGGATCCTGCTTGATCAAAACAAAGCTAAACCAATCTACGATAGTTTAGGGTTTTCACTGCATAACCGGAACATCCTACGCGTAGTTGGGCCTAGCAGATACGAAAGATGATGAAAACTATCCCTAGAAGAGGCCTAAAAACCAACATTACGTCAATTCCCGGAACATCCCTTATAGGAACGGTAAACAACACCTAACGCACTACCGGATCATCCAACCCCAGCATAAGGCCTAATCATGCAGATGTTAAACTAATCCTTGAAGAACAAGGAGCAACTATAACAGATCGGATCTACTAAGCAACGAACAAGCAAGATGCTGCCCTTACACCCAGATAGGTGTAAGGGCAGCTAGGTGTCGAGGGACGGCATTGCTAAGCAAATATGCATAAGAAAAGCATCAATGCAAGCCCCAAAACACCTAAGATAAGTAGTGCTACTCGCCATCAACAACGCTTCAGCACGAGTAACACAAGGTAGACGAATAAACGTATACTGCCTAGATCGCAAGATGCGATCTAGGCAGCATGATGCTTACCCGGAAGAAACCCTCGAAACAAGGGGTGGCGATGCGCCTGGTTTGTGTTTGTTGTGAACGTGATTGTTGTTTATTTCATAAACCCTAGATACATATTTATAGTCCGTAGACTTTCTAACGTGGGAATAATCCCAACCGGACACGAGCCCAAACTCTATCCAACCGACACGTATCCTACTATGTTACAGATACACGGGCAAACTAGCCCAAACTTTGTATGCAAGGCCGATTCATGTATTCCCTCCATGTAGATTCTTCAAGCCCATCTCCAATCGCGGCCCACCTCCGATCCGGTCAAATTCTGGTGATAACACATGCCCCCCTGGTTTTGGAAATGACAATTCCAAAATCATTATGCTTCTCCTTCGTCGGGTCATGTCGTGGCAGAGCAGAACCGCCGCAGTATCCTTCATCATGATGCCTTGCCTTCTTGACTTCTATGCGCGATTCGACAATTCTTTGGCACCACTTCCTCGGAAACTGCGGTAACATTAATTCTCCCCAATATCCCATTATTTAACCGCGTCGAGCAGCTCGCCCCTTCACCCTCCTGCTCCGTACTAGCCATCGGCAAAAAACCCCCATTCTTCCATAGCCATGTCTTCTTCCTCCTCCTCCTCTTCTGCCTCCTCAAACCTCTCCTACGTATCATCTCCCTTCCGTGAGCCGACGCCAGAGTGGGGCTCATTGGCGGCGCACGACATCCTCGCCCCGACGACGTGGGACAAGGAGGAACACGATTCCTCCATCTGGTCTGAGGATGACAAATCCTTGACCGACGGAGAGGACGATCTTCAATTCCTTGTCGACGGGGAGGAGGAGGCGGAGAGCGAGGACGACCGCTTCTCCTGGGACGACTTCACCTCCTCCGAGGAAGAGGCGGAAGAGGACAACGACGACTCCCTCGAAGGTTACCCACCGGCGAAGCGCCTCCGCGCCTGGTGGGACGATGACAGTGATGACGATGATGAAGAAGACGAGGCTCCCGTAGAAGGCTACGAGAGCAGTGATGAGGAGCCCATCGGCAGCAGTGCCGATGAGAGCTCCGAGGACGACGACGAGGGCAGCGATGGCCCGTAGACTAGGATCTACTAGTATAGGCCTAGCAGTAGTAGATTGGTCAACAGACCCTTCTTTTGTTCTTCCTTCCTTGAGTAATCGGCTCTTTCTTTGTAAGAAATCCCACTATTAATGAAGAAAACATTCCCCAATTAATTTCGCTTTCTTGTCAGTTTTGCCGATCGTCAAACGAAGTCGCTGTTCAGAGAGCCGATGGCAGGGCATCGGCTTGCACTATAAACGCAATTTGAGGCCAAGCAGTTGCCTATTCACACGGTCCAACAGGTCCAGCTCACGTCCAAACCTTCCTCCAACCTTAAACGAGCAGATTGAATTCCTCAGTAACCCACTAGGAGATTCTTCTCAAACATCATGATCTCTGGTCCGAAACCAATCTGTTAACCTGCTCAATTGAGCTTGTTCCTCTAGAGCCGATAGCAGTACATCGGCTTTTATTATTCTGAAGTCGACGTCCGTGCATCGGCTGTACTCGCATACTGTTGTCTTCGTATGTTTTCTTAAGTCGATGTCTGCGCATCGGCTTTTTTTTTACTGGCCGATTCTAAATCGGCCTCCATATCTCACTGCCCATCATCATCACAGAATATATCTTGAGCTGCTGGGCATTTGACAGCCCCTTCAAACTTCGTATCCTCGTGTCTTATCCATCTAAGTGCCCCCCCGAGCCGATTCTTTCAAGTAATTGAGGGTATCGGCTCTTCAGGCATCCCCTGTTAGATCAATGCTGAACCCGTGCAAAAACGTATGTCGAGGATAATTTTGGCCGATTGCTAGAATCGGCCTCCTTCTTCATTGCAATGCTTAGTGAAGGTTTACCACGTCTTGGTTTTTTACTGTAGCTACGTGACATGCTTGAGATGAGATTTTTGCTTTCCATTTTTTGGGGCCGATCGCAGGGATCGGCCTCGCCACGTACGTCCATTGTCTTGGATCTTGCTACTCTGTCAGGCCGGTAGATAAGACCAGCCTCACCCCATTTTTCGAAGCTTCGATGCGCTCACAACCTTCCAAACTGATTCCAGAGAGCGGCTCTTGGTCATCTGCCTCCCAAATATTCATGGCAGCTAGTGATATCTCGATTGAGTCATCTCGCTCGAACGACCTCCACTTCATCTCCATCCCACCGTATGATGCATTGGTGCATTGTGGATGGAATGCAACGATTAGCGTGAATCCAATCCCTTCCTAGTAGGACAGCGTAATTGCTTTTGCTGTCGACGATGAAGAACGCGGTAGGTATGGTTTTCCGGCCTACAGTAAGATCTACATTCAGAACACCTTTTGCTTCTGATGCTTGGCCGTTGAAATCGCTTAGTGTGACGTTGGTCTTCATCAGATCATCATTGGAGTGTCCCAAACGTCGTAGCATGGAATACGACATTATGTTGACTGCCGCTCCGGTGTCAACCAACATCTTGCTGACAGGCTGCCCATTGATATAACCTCTCAGGTATAGGGCCTTCAAATGCCTGTAGCTTCTATCTCGTGGCTTCTCAAAGATAACTGGCCGTGGACCGCAGTCGAATTGAGCCACCGATACTTCCTCGTCGTTTGGAGCGCGAAACTCTGACGGGAGTACGAACACCATGTTTGTATCAGCCGATGCCTCTGCATCGGCTTTTGTCTGTTTAGGGCGCCACACTTTCTTCGGTGGGCGCGCCTCCGTCTCCAATGTTTGCTGAATTTTCACGGCCAAATCGGGCCGTGCCTTCCTCAATGTGTACAGGTACTGTGCCTCAGCTTTCTCCAGGTTTCGTAGCCGCTGCACCCTACGCTTCTGAGAATGGCTGAGTCCATCAGGGCACCACCTTGGCCGGTGATACCTATCTTCTTCACCATCTGACTCCTCAAAGTCTTCTTCTTGAGATGACTCAGCTCGCTTGTTCTGAGGTGGGAGAGGCCCTAGACGCTCGAACACTGAAACCTCGTTTGTTCTCTTCCTTTGCTGTCTGCATTCTGGGCAGTTCTCGATTGTTGGCAATCGGCTCATTCCTGAGTCCCAGCAATGTTTAAAGAAAGGACAGTCCCAGTGCCTATCCATGTCATCTTGCTCCCTTGACCTCCCTCTAGCGTGACGCTCGTACCCGTTGTTGTTTCTATCATGCCGACGATACCTCCCATCATCTACGTCGTAGCGCCGACATCGGTCATACTGCTGTTCATATTTGTTAAGGAGATGTGCGGAGAGTGGACGTTGATACCGCACGCTTCTCACTTCCTCCTCGGTTAGGTACCGTCTATCATCATCATAGGGCCGGTCGCGTGGATTGGCCTCCTCTTTATCCTTGCCACGGGAGTGGCTGCTCTCTCGCTTTATCTTTGCCATGGCGGCTCACAAGCCCTGCCATGTTGACACTAAAAGAGAACTCTGGCTCGCACCTTATGGAGTGGCTAAGATCCACCATGTTGACGCCAGGAAACGGACGTGTGTCAACCTTCATGGCAAATTGTCCGAAAGTTAATCGGCCTGATTCTATCGCCATTTGAATCTGTGCGCGCAATACTTTGCAGTCGTTGGTGGCGTGAGTGAACGTGTGATGCCATTTGCAGTATGGCCTACCGTTCATCTCTTGTGACGTAGGGATTTTGTGGCCTTCGGGTAACTTCAACTGTTTCTCCTTCAGCAGCAAATCAAAAATCTGCTCAGCTTTGCTCAAATCAAAGTCAAACCCTCTTGGAGGCCCTGGTTGATTCACCCATTTGCAGGACACAGGTACTGCCGTCCGAGCCCATTCAGCCACCGCGACTTCCTGATCTTCCGAAGGATCTTCATCCTCATCAGCATCGACCAGGCCTATCGTGCGCTTGTACTTGTCTTGGTACAGTTCTGGGTGGCGCTGTTCATACAAAGTTAGTCTCTGGACCATGTGCGCCAACGAATTGTACTCCACTTGGAACGTCAGATCCTTGAGTGGCGCTGCGAGGCTCGCCACGGCCAGCTCGATCGCTTCTTTCTCGGACAAATGAACCGAATAACATCGGTTCTTGACAGCTTCTGAAACGCTGAATGTATTCGGACACTCGTCTCTCCTCGCCTTTGCCGAACCTCGGGTCAGATCGGCAATGCCAGCTTCGAGTGGCTTCGAATGATATTGTGTGTGAAACTGCTCTTCCAGCTGCTTCCATGATCGAACTGAATCTGGCTGCAACGAGGTGTACCACCCAAAAGCTGGACCGGTGAGAGATTGCGCAAAAAACCTCACACGTAGCTGATCCGATGCTGAAACCATGCCTAGCTGGGCCAAGTATCGGCTCACGTGCTCGATGGAGCTAGATCCTTCGATCCACTGAATTTTGTGAAGTCGTGGAGCCGATACTTAGGTGGCAGCGGGATCAGGTCAAACTCGTTGGGGTACGGCTTGGCATAGCCGATTATTTTCTTCTTCGGCAGGATACCGAACTGGTCTCTCAAGACTGCACTGATCTGATCCACGGTGGAAGCTGTAGCAGTTGAGTTTTCATGACTTGGTGTAGTGGCGTATTTAGCTAGCCACGCCTGTTTCTCAGCGTCTGCTCCCAAACTCCCTGCTGCTCCAGCCATCCCTCCTGCCGTAACAATCGCTCCTGCTCCGGCAATCCCTCCCGTTGGAGTCCGGATCGCTTGCGTCCAGCTTGTTGCGATCCGGCACGTATGTGCACACGTATCCATGTGGGATCTCCTTGGGCGGCTCATATAAGAATTGATAGTCGCCAGGATCACCTCCAACCTTGTAGACAACGTATGCTCGGTGAACCTTGTTGCTCGTGGAGCTGCCATCGCGTACGGCAATGGTGGCCTGGTGTGGAGTTGCATCTCTCCCTGGTGAGTCCCTAGAGCAGGCCCCGAGGGGGAGTACTGATGCTTCATGATTTCTTGGACCACATGAAGCGCAATGCACTCCAAAGTATTCACCAGGCTCTCGGAATGCCGATGTAGCGAATGAGCCACAACGTAGTTGATTTCCTGACGCAGGGCTCTGGTACGTTCTTCCGAAGGGAGAGACAGATCCAAACCCTCGAGTACGCCTTGGGGAGTGAATCCTTTAAACCTGATACCGTGCGAACGGGTCTTCTCAAAGGAGCCGATGAGTTCGGCTTCACAGATGGCCTTCAGCTCATCGTATTTCTTCTTATGCTCTGCAGGGAGATCCTCGTACTTGATCGGTTCGTCCGCCATCTCGGATGCAGGTGTTGACGTGGATGTTGTAGAAGATGGTCCCACCGGGCGTGCCGTAATGTGTTGCTCGCCAAAACTCACCGGCGAGCAGTGGTTAAGCAACACGAAGAGCCGGGAGGCTCCCAAGGCCGCTTAGTGGACCCCGGCACCTCGCGTCGTCCCGCAAGTTTCCAGCACACGTCCCGGCGGTTGCAAGGGTGTGCCACCCGACCTAGACCCGATCGGGAAGGTGTTAGATTGCTTCGATTATTCTCCCGCATGGTAGACACGTAAACATTAAATACGAGCCCTATCGGCTCTCGAGGTTGCCTCGTGGATCGGCTCAAAGAGCCGATCGCCCCATGGTTCACGTTGGATTTGCAATGACATGGGGATCCTGCTTGGTCAAAACAAAGCTAAACCAATCTACGACAGTTTAGGGTTTTCACTGCATAACCGGAACATCCTACGCGTAGTTGGGCCTAGAAGATACGAAAGATGATGAAAACTATCCCTAGAAGAGGCCTAAAAACCAACATTACGTCAATTCCCGGAACATCCCTTATAGGAACGGTAAACAACACCTAACGCACTACCGGATCATCCAACCCCAGCATAAGGCCTAATCATGCGGATGTTAAACTAATCCTTGAAGAACAAGGAGCAACTATAACAGATCGGATCTACTAAGCAACGAACAAGCAAGATGCTGCCCTTACACCCAGATAGGTGTAAGGGCAGCTAGGTGTCGAGGGACGGCATTGCTAAGCAAATATGCATAAGAAAAGCATCAATGCAAGCCCCAAAACACCTAAGATAAGTAGTGCTACTCGCCATCAACAACGCTTCAACGACGAGTAACACAAGGTAGACGAATAAACGTATATCGCCTAGATCGCAAGATGCGATCTAGGCAGCATGATGCTTACCCGGAAGAAACCCTCGAAACAAGGGGTGGCGATGCGCCTGGTTTGTGTTTGTTGTGAACGTGATTGTTGTTTATTTCATAAACCCTAGATACATATTTATAGTCCGTAGACTTTCTAACGTGGGAATAATCCCAACCGGGCACGAGCCCAAACTCTATCCAACCGACACGTATCCTACTATGTTACAGATACACGGGCAAACTAGCCCAAACTTTGTATGCAAGGCCGATTCATGTATTCCCTCCATGTAGATTCTTCAAGCCCATCTCCAATCGCGGCCCACCTCCGATCCGGTCAAATTCTGGTGATAACAGCACGACACGCACAAACGCGTACCATCACTGGTAGAAAAACGGCCATTGGTCGCGGTTCGCAACTGCCATTAGTCGCGGTTGCGCAACCGCGACCAATTAAGCGCGACTAAAGGCCCCCCTTTAGTCGCGGTTCCTTACGAACCGCGACTAAAGGCACGTCCACGTGGCCGCCAGCAGTCCGTCGGGACGGAGGACCTTTAGTCGCGGTTCTCCTGGCCAACCGCGACTAAAGGCTGCCGCAGGTTTAGGGTTTTAGCCCCCCCCCCCCTAAACCAGGTTTCTTTTTAATTTGTATTGTTTTATTTCTTTTGGGTTTTAATTTTGAAGGAGTTTCACATATTCTACGGTACTACATACATGCATATGAATGTACAATTTCAAACAAATTTGAAATTAGAACCAAAAAGAATTCAAGAGGAATATATATACAATATATATTCAATATCGGATGACCAACATATACAATTTTGAACAAGTTTCCATACACAATTTAGTGCATATAAAGTTCTACATCCTCTACATAGTGTTCTCCTTTAGGATCGACGACTTCCCTCACGAACCATCCAGCTAGTTCCTCTTGAAGTGGTCGGAAGCGAGCTTCTGGAGTAAGCATCTTCCGGAGGTTATTCCTCTTGACATTGTTATCACACGGAACCCGCTCAGAGGTGTATCTCCGGATCATCTCACAAACATAGTATCCACATAGATTGGTCCCCGGTGGCTGAATATCCCCAGTCCCACTCTTTGACCGCATAAATGTAGCTCTTTTTTGAACTCACCGACCTTGGCATCTACGAACCGTCTCCAAACCCTACGAGGCAAAGAAAATTAAATGAACAAGATAATTATTAGTTACTTGATATTAGGAAATGAACGAAATAGGCCGATCGATATAGAGCAAATGAATGAAAATAATTACTTCTGCATCATTTTTCTCATGTCGGTCCAAAGCTTTGCATCCATATTCAGAGAGTCGTGGATGAGAACTGTGGAGTCGTGAAATTTAATTACTAGCAGAATCCAGTGGAACCTGCGGACACGATACATGCACAATCATGCATAACTCATCGATTAGCCACATACCATGCATGGAGTAAACAAAAGAGAATGTGCTCAAGACAGAAACACTCACCCAAAATGGTAAGGAAATAGAATATCACTTTTGAGTTCCCGCTTATCAAGAAACCGCCACAGGTCTTCCTCCACGTCGGCGGGGTGATGTTTTAACACATATCCATTAACGATGTGTGGGTCAATGAACCCAACATCATGGATGTTCCTTACTTCGCATTCCTTGATCTTCATTCTGCATTATAGAGTACAGAACAATATAGTTAGGACATATATATAGTGCAGGCAATGAACGAGATGGGGTAGAAATAAATCACTTACAGAACGTAGCAACTGATGATAGATTTGTCGAGCTCGCGCAGATTGAGAAGCTGGAACAATTCACTCGGATGAATTGTTACATAGTAATGTTTGAAGTGATGCTCATGTCTAACTTCCGCATAAATATATTCTTTGGCGTTTTTATTTTTTATGTGACGCTTGTACCAATTTAGCAGATTTTTCATTTGTTGAGGTAGATCCTCTTCCTGCGCAGGCTCGACGAGGGGCCCATTCCGCACATATGCAATTACTGGTTTACTCATTGGCGCCTCCTCAAGGCCTAACACTGCACGAAGAGTCATGCCTAAGTTGGCCGCTTATTCTCTGGCACTCGTTACAGTCAATCCCAGTGCTGCCGCAGCTGCTATGATATAGGGGGCATCCGGACCGGCGGCTTTCACTATGAGCGGGGCAATCGATTGTTTACTTTGTTCCCCGAGCTGGGCAACTCGTTTCCCGCTTTTTGTACTTGCTAATTCTTTCTCGGCCTCCTCCAAGGCTTTCTTCTCCTGCTTCTCCGCCCGCTCTTTCTTATCCTTCAACATGAGTGCCTGCCTACGAAGTTCACGTGCATAGTCGTCAGGCAGATTCTTCGTGGCTTGGGACGGTGTGCTCAAAAATGACTTAGCCCACTTCTTTTGCTCATCAGAAAATACTGGCTTGGGCTCGGGCTCTCTTTTCTTCTTGCGATCCGCCTTCCATTTCTCATAATCAGCAGTCGCGGCCGCGTTGACTTCCTCGGCACTACGTTCCCAAGGCCTTCCGGGGAGAGGCTTCGGTGATGGCTCCGGTACCTTTGTGGTCTTAGGTACATAAGGGTCCGGGTTGATAGTCCAGGACTGCTTCCGCTTCTTCGCCGGAGGTGGATTGGGGGCGGCGTTCGCTTACCCGCCCGGGGCGGACCGGGGGCGGCGGCTGCCGATGTCTACGGGAGCTTCTATTCTTGTAGACGGTGTTGGGCCTCCAAGAGCAGAGGTTTGTAGAACAGCAGCAAGTTTCCCTTAAGTGGATCACCCAAGGTTTATCGAACTCAGGGAGGAAGAGGACAAAGATATCCCTCTCATGCAACCCTGCAACCACAAAGCAAGAAGTCTCTTGTGTCCCCAACACACCTAATAGGTGCACTAGTTCGGCGAAGAGATAGTGAAATACGGGTGGTATGAATATATATGAGCAGTAGCAACGGCACCGGAAAAGTGCTTTGCCCGAGACGAGTAAACAAGCAGTAGTAACGCAGCAGTAGTAACGCAGTAAAACAGTAAACAAGCAGCGATAGCAGTATTTAGGAACAAGGCCTAGGGATTAGACTTTCACTAGTGGACACTCGCAACATTGATCGCATAATAAATAACTCTTTCTCATATGTGCTACATACATTCTTTTGTTGGATGATGAACACATTGCGTAGGATTACACGAACCCTCAATGCCGGAGTTAACAAGCTCCACAATTCAATGTTCATATTTAAATAACCTTAGAGCATAATAGATCATTGCAAAATAAACCAAGAACTAACATAGCGCACACACTCGTCCACATTACACTATGAAGGAGGAATAGATCACATCAATACTATCATAATGATAATTAACTCCACAATCTACAAGAGATCATGATCATAGCCTACGACAAGAACCACACGATGCACACACTAGTCACCTTTACACCATGCAGGAGGAATAGACTACTTTAATAACATCACATGAGTAGCACACAACTAGTAGCGATACAAAGCTCATCATATGGATCTCAATCATGTAAAGCAGCTCATGAGATCATTGTATTGAAGTACATAGGAGAGAGATTAACCACATAGCTACCGGTACAGCCCCGAGCCTCGATGGAGAACTACTCCCTCCTCATGGGAGACAGCAGCATTGATGAAGATGGCGGTGGTGTTGATGGAGAAGCCTTCCGGGGGCACTTCCCCGTCCCGGCGGCGTGCCGGAACAGAGACTCCTGTCCCCCAGATCTTGGCTTCGCGATGGCGGCGGCTCTGGAAGGTTTCTCGTACCGTGGCTCTTCCCGTCTCGAGGTTTTAGGTCGAGGGGCTTCTTATAGGCGAAGAGGCGGCGTCAGAAGGTCAACGGGGCGACGACACCACAGGGGGGCGCGGGCCACCCCTGGGCCGCGCCGGCCTATCATCTGGGGGCCCTGTGGCCCCCCTCTGGCGGCTCTCGGGTGTTCTGGATGCTTCCGGTGAAAATAGGAACCTGGGCGTTGATTTCGTCCAATTCCGAGAATATTTCGTTACTAGGATTTCTGAAACCAAAAACAGCAGAAAACGAGAACTGGCACTTTGGCATCTTGTTAATAGGTTAGTTCCGTAAAATGCACGAATATGACATAAAGTGTGCATAAAACATGTAGATATCATCAATAATGTGGCATGGAACATAAGAAATTATCGATACGTCGGAGACGTATCAGCATCCCCAAGCTTAGTTCCTGCTCGTCCCGAGCAGGTAAACGATAACAAAGATAATTTCTGAAGTGACATGCCATCATAACCTTGATCATACTATTGTAAGCATATGTAATGAATGCAGCGATCAAAACAATGTAAATGACATGAGTAAACAATTGAATCATAAAGCAAAGACTTTTCATGAATAGTACTTCAAGACAAGCATCAATAAGTCTTGCATAAGAGTTAACTCATAAAGCAATAATTTAAAGTAAAGACATTGAAGCAACACAAAAGAAGATTAAGTTTCAGCGGTTGCTTTCAACTTGTAACATGTATATCTCATGGATATTGTCAATGTAAAGTAATATAACAAGTGCAATATGCAAGTATGTAGGAATCAATGCGCAGTTCACACAAGTGTTTGCTTCTTGAGGTGGTGAGAAATAGGTGAACTGACTCAACATAAAAGTAAAAGAATGGTCCTTCAAAGATGAAAGCATCGATTGCTATATTTGTGCTAGAGCTTTTATTTTGAAAACATGAAACAATTTTGTCAACGGTAGTAATAAAGCATATGAGTTATGTACATTATATCTTACAAGTTGCAAGCCTCATGCATAGTATACCAATAGTGCCCGCACCTTGTCCTAATTAGCTTGGGTTAACACGGATTATCATTGCATAACATATGTTTCAACCAAGTGTCACAAAGGGGTACCTCTATGCCGCTCGTACAAGGGTCTAAGGAGAAAGTTCGCATTGGATTTCTCGCTTTTGATCATTCTTCAACTTAGACACCCATACCGGGACAACATAGACAACGAGATAATGGACTCCTCTTTTAATGCTTAAGCATTCAACAACGATTAATATTCTCATAAGAGATTGAGGTTTTATGTCCAAACTGAAACTTCCACCATGATTCGTGGCTTCAGTTAGCGGCCCAATGTTCTTCTCTAACAGTATGCATACTCAAACCATTTGTTTGTGAAAACCGCCCTTACTTCAGACAAGACGAACATGCATAGCAACTCACATGATATTCAACAAAGAGTTGATGGCGTCCCCAGGAACATGGTTATCGCACAACAAGCAAGTTAATAAGAGATAAAGTGCATAAGTACATATTCAATACCACAATAGTTTTTAAGCTATTTGTCCCATGAGCTATATATTGTAAAGGCGAATGATGGAAATTTAAAGGTAGCACTCAAGCAATTTACTTTGGAATGGCGGAGAAATACCATGTAGTAGGTAGGTATGGTGGACACAAATGGCATAGTGGTTGGCTCAAGGATTTTGGATGCATGAGAAGTATTCCCTCTCGATACAAGGCTTAGGCTAGCAAGGTTATTTGAAACAAACACAAGGATGAACCGGTGCAGCAAAACTCACATAAAAGACATATTGTAAACATTATAAGACTCTACACCGTCTTCCTTGTTGTTCAAAACTCAATACTAGAAATTATCTAGACTTTAGAGAGACCAAATATGCAAACCAAATTTTAGCAAGCTCTATGTATTTCTTCATTAATAGGTGCAAAGTATATGATGCAAGAGCTTAAACATGAGCACAACAATTGCCAAGTATCAAATTATCCAAGACACTTTATCAATTACTACATGTAGCATTTCCCGTTTCCAACCATATAACAATTAACGAAGCAGTTTCAACCTTCGGCATGAACATTAAAAGCTAAGAACACATGTGTTCATATGAACCAGCGGAGCGTGTCTCTCTCCCACACAAGCATGAATTTATTCAAACACAAACAAAAACAAAAACAAACAGACGCTCCAAGTAAAGTACATAAGATGTGACCGAATAAAAATATAGTTTCAAGAGAAGAAACCTGATAAGTTGTCGATGAAGAAGGGGATGCCTTGGGCATCCCCAAGCTTAGATGCTTGAGTCTTCTTGAAATATGCAGGGGTGAACCACCGGGGCATCCCCAAGCTTAGACTTTTCACTCTTCTTGATCATAGTATATCATCCTCCTCTCTTGATCCTTGAAAACTTCCTCCACACCAAACTCGAAACAAACTCATTAGAGGGTTAGTGCATAATCAAAAATTCACATGTTCAGAGGTGACACAATCATTCTTAACACTTCTGGACATTGCCCAAAGCTACGGGAAGGTAATGGAACAAAGAAATCCACCCAACACAGCGAAAGAAGCAATGCGAAATAAAAGGCAGAATCTGTCAAAACAGAACAGTCTGTAAAGACGAATTTTAAAATGGCACCAGACTTGCTCAGATGAAAATGCCAAAATTGAATGAAAGTTGCGTACATATCTGAGGATCACTCACGTAAATTGGCATAATTTTCTGAGTTACCTACAGAGAATTAGACCCAGATTCGTGACAGCAAAGAAATCTGTAACTGCGCAGTAATCCAAATCTAGTATTCACTTTACTATCAAAGACTTTACTTGGCACAACAAAACATAAAACTAAGATAAGGAGAGGTTGCTACAGTAGTAAACAACTTCCAAGACTCAAATATAAAACAAAGTACTGTAACAAAATAACACATGGGTTATCTCCCAAGAAGTTCTTTCTTTATAACCATTAAGATGGGCTCAGCAGTTTTTATGATGTACTCGCAAGAAATAGTAGTTGAAGCAAAAGAGAGCATCAAGAAGCAAATTCAAAACACATTTAAGTCTAACATGTTTCCTATGCATAGGAACCTTGTAAATAAACAAGTTCATGAAGAGCAAAGTGACAAGCATTGGAAGATAAAACAAGTGTAGCTTCAAAAATTTCAGCACATAGAGAGGCATTTTAGTAACATGAAAATTTCTACAACCATATTTTCCTCTCTCATAATAACTTTCAGTAGCAACATGAGCAAACTCAACAATATAACTATCACATAAAGCATTCTTATCATGAGTCTCATGCATAAAATTATTACTCTCCACATAAGCATAATCAATTTTATTAGTAATAGTGGGAGCAAATTCAACAAAGTAGCTATCATTATTATTCTCATCAAGTGTAGGAGGCATAGTATAATCACAACAAAATTTACTCTCCATAGTAGGTGGCACCAAAAGACCACTATCATTATAATCATCATAAATAGGAGGCAAAGTATCATCAAAGAAAATTTTCTCCTCAATGCTTGGGGGACTAAAAAGATCATGCTCATCAAAACCAGCTTCCCCAAGCTTAGAACTTTCTATATCATTATCAACAATGGTGTTCAAAGCGTTCATACTAATATTACTACCAAGCATGCAAATAAGATTTCATAGGTTTTTTAATTTTCGCATCAAACAATCCATGTTTTAAATCAGGAAATAGAATAAGAAGCTCATTCTTGTCCATTATGCCAAACTAGTGTAAACAAGAAACAAAAAGATGCAATTGCAGGATCTAAAGGAAATAGCTTCGAGTACTTACAACGGCGAAAATAGCTTAGTAGCTGAGATCCGGAGTGTGAGTACCTTTTACCTTTCCTCCCCGGCAACGGCGCCAGAAAATAGCTTGATGTCTACGGGAGCTTCTATTCTTGTAGACAGTGTTGGGCCTCCAAGAGCAGAGGTTTGTAGAACAACAGCAAGTTTCCCTTAAGTGGATCACCCAAGGTTTATTGAACTCAGGGAGGAAGAGGACAAAGATATCCCTCTCATGCAACCCTGCAACCACAAAGCAAGAAGTCTCTTGTGTCCCCAACACACCTAATAGGTGCACTAGTTCGGCGAAGAGATAGTGAAATACAGGTGGTATGAATATATATGAGCAGTAGCAACGGCACCGGAAAAGTGCTTTGCCCAGGACAGTAAACAAGCAGTAGTAACGCAGCAGTAGTAACGCAGTAAAACAGTAAACAAGCAGCGATAGCAATATTTAGGAACAAGGCCTAGGGATTAGACTTTCACTAGTGGACACTCTCAACATTGATCGCATAATAAATAACTCTTTCTCATATGTGCTACATACACTCTTTTGTTGGATGATGAACACATTGCGTAGGATTACACGAACCCTCAATGCCGGAGTTAACAAGCTCCCCAATTCAATGTTCATATTTAAATAACCTTAGAGCATAATAGATCATTGCAAAATAAACCAAGAACTAACATAGCGCACACACTGTCCACATTACACTATGAAGGAGGAATAGATCACATCAATACTATCATAATGATAATTAACTCCACAATCTACAAGAGATCATGATCATAGCCTACGAGAAGAACCACACGGTGCACACACTAGTCACCTTTACACCATGCAGGAGGAATAGACTACTTTAATAACATCACATGAGTAGCACACAACTAGTAGCGATACAAAGCTCATCATATGGATCTCAATCATGTAAAGCAGCTCATGAGATCATTGTATTGAAGTACATAGGAGAGAGATTAACCACATAGCTACCGGTACAGCCCCGAGCCTCGATGGAGAACTACTCCCTCCTCATGGGAGACAGCAGCGTTGATGAAGATGGCGGTGGTGTTGATGGAGAAGCCTTCCGGGGCACTTCCCCGTCCCGGCGGCGTGCCGGAACGGAGACTCCTGTCCCCCAGATCTTGGCTTCGCGATGGCGGCGGCTCTGGAAGGTTTCTCGTACCGTGGCTCTTCCCGTCTCGAGGTTTTAGGTCGAGGGGCTTCTTATAGGCGAAGAGGCGGCGTCAGAAGGTCAACGGGGCGACGACACCACAGGGGGGCGCGGGCCACCCTCGGGCCGCGCCGGCCTATCATCCGGGGCCCCGTGGCCCCCTCCGGCGGCTCTCGGGTGTTCCGGATGCTTCCGGTGAAAATAGGAACCTGGGCGTTGATTTCGTCCAATTCCGAGAATATTTCGTTACTAGGATTTCTGAAACCAAAAACAGCAGAAAACAGGAACTGGCACTTTGGCATCTTGTTAATAGGTTAGTTCCAGAAAATGCACGAATATGACATAAACTGTGCATAAAACATGTAGATATCATCAATAATGTGGCATGGAACATAAGAAATTATCGATACGTCGGAGACGTATCAGCTGCTTACCCGCCGGAGGTGAATTGGGGGGCGGCGTCGGCTCACGTGAAGGAGGTGTAGGTGAAGCACCACCACCACCACCGCCGCCACCGCCACCACCACCGTAGGGGGGTGGACTTGTTTGCCTTGGCGCCTCGCCTGGAAACTTGATAAACTTCTTTTGCCATAGAATGAAATGGCGCTTGACATCTCCAAGTCTTCTCTCCCCTTCGGGTGTAGCAATGTCAATCTCCGAGGTCCTCAAACCCTGGGACTATGTCCTCCACCGTGACACGAGCATAGCCATCTTGAATGGGCTTGTTGTGGTGGAGTGCTCCAGGTTCACATGGTAAAGCACTGCCGATGGCTACCTTCATGGACATGTTCCCAATTGGATAATACAAATGACATTCTTTCATCTCCTTTACATCGTCCACGGGGTAGCGAGGAGGCTCCGGTGCAGTAATTTCGATCGCCGGAGGCTCCGGTGCAGTAATCTCGATCGTCGGTGCATGTGCACTAGCCGGTGGGGCCTCCGTGGAAGCCACGCTGCTTCTCCGCCGTCGGCTTCCGAGATCCAATGGATAATCTTCATGCTGCGCCCGAGCTGCATCTCTTTCGGCTACTAGTACACTCACGGTTTTCTTCATCACATCCATTTCCGATGCCAACCGCGCCACAACATCTCGCTTCCCGATCCATCTTTCTCTTACGGCTTCGTAACCGTACGGGTCATCGTTCGGGAGAACCCTATTTTCCACGGAATGTGCCCCATGCCTCGTACACGTCCTCCGTGTTCGGGATTCCCGAGGGCTTTTGTCGGCGCGTCGTTCTCTCCGTTGAACTTGATCTTCCCCTCTTGAGCATCCCTCATTGCGTCAATAAGGGCTTGGGTGGGTTTAATTATTTTGCCCCGGTAAACACACTCCCTGTCTCCGGGTTCAGCGTTCCCCCATGCCCGTACCACCAGCTTTTGGCCCTTGGGTCCCATCCCTCCGTACTCGGACGGATTCCTCGCGCCCTCAGCTCGTTCTCCATCTTCTCCCACCTAGGCTCCCAAAGGCGATACCCTCCTGGCCCCATAATATGATTGTACTCCTTCTTAGCCGCATTTTCCTTATTTTTTTCGATATTTGAATGAACTGCTCCGATTTCTTTTGCTTCACAAATTCTGGCCAATCATGTTTCGGTTTCTCATATTGTCCTTTGAAATCCGGAGTCTTGTTCTCGTTGACATAGTCACGGGCTAGATTTTGCTTGAATTTCCGGAATGCGTCGGCCATCTTATGAAGAGCGAACTGTTTGACTAGCCTCCTCCTCTCCTTGTTTTCCTCAATCTTGTTACCCTCCTCATCGAATTTGTTGTATTCCGGAGGTAGAACGAAATGTTCCATAAGCTTTTTGAAGCAATCTTTTTTTGTTCTCTTATCGACAAAAGTGAAACCAATTCGTGCCTTCTTTGGCTCATTCCACTCCCGGACGGTGATCGAGACGTTGTCTCTAACAACGGCTCCGCATTGGTTGATAAACTTGGTGGCGTTCTTGCTGGGCTCCAGCGGCCTGCCGGTTGCACTGTCGACAACCTCGATGGTACATGTTTCTCCTTATTTCATCGTCTTGGTTGCGCCACGCTTTGACGACGTACTCGATTGTTTCGACGATCCGGCCGAGGGCTAAAATAAGAAAGAGAGTCGCGCGCGTTAGTACACACATATTTATTCAAATCAGTTAGTTTGTATCACCAGAGGCTCAATGTATATATATATACCTCGGCGCCGGAGGTGGTTGCTACTTCCATTTGAAGATCGTCGTTTATCGACGTTTGTTCGGCATCATCTTGCTGACGGCGCCCTTCATCTTCACCGTCAAGGTTCAGATAAGAAGAGATATCGTCTTCTTCTTGTTCGGTCGGCACATATATAATATCGCCGTTTATGATGCCGAACATATGGCCTTCAGCGTCCGGATCATAGTTGTCCATAATCGGGTCAGCTCTATCATCCGCCATATGTCAGTCCTGAAAACATGTAGTAAAAACAAATTAATTAAGTGAAGAAGGGGGGCTGTGGCGGTGGCGAAAGGGGGGCGGTGGCGGTGGCGGTGGGTGATATGCGTTCGAGTAACTTAAAAGGGAGGCTGAGGTATATGTAGCCCTTTATTTTTAAATATTCATAAACTGTATTTCAAAGTATTAAAAGAATCTAGGCAAAAACTTAGAGGTACTCATTAGTCAATGATATATATGGTACAAAAAATGCGAGTGTGGCATTTTGACAAACTCAAATAAATTTTGTAGTCAAATAAACTTAGAGATACCGCGGGAACAAATTTTAAGTTACAAATTTTAAGTTACAAATTTTAAGTTATACAAATTTTAAGTTACAAATTTTAGTGAGGCGGCGCGGTAGAGATCGACGAGGCGGCGCGGCAGAGATCGACGGCGCGTGCACATGCGGTGAGAGAGAGGCCGGCGCGTGCGCGTGCGCGGTGAGAGAGAGAGGGCCGGCCGGCGGCGCGCGGGAAGGGGAGAGGAGGAGGGCGGCGAGGAGCACGGACGGTGAGAGAGAGACCGGCGCGGTTTTTTTAGTTTTTTTTGTTTGTAACTAAGTTTTTTTGTTACACTTTAATTATACACTTTAATTAAGTTACAATTTAATTAAGTTACCATTTTAATTAAAAAACTTAGTTACAAATTTACAATTTAAAGTATAGATATAGATTTAGATTTAGATTTACACTTTAATTAATTAGTTACAAATTAGTTACAAATTTAAACTTTAATTAGTTACAAAAACAACTTAATTAGTTATACAAATATTAAGTTATAATTAAATTAATTAATTTTTAGTTTAAAAAAAAGAAAATTTGGCCGGGCCGGCGCGTCGCTCCTCTCTCCTCTCTCTGCTCTCCTCTCGATCTCCGGATGGCCGGCCGCGCCGCCATCTCCTTCGTGGCGACGAACGACGGGCGGCGAGGGGCGCGCGGCGGCGCTTTGGCGAGGGGCGGCGGCGCTTTGACGCGCGGCCGGCGGCGAGGCGATCGAGCAGCGCGGGCCGAGCGCGCGCGGCAGAGAGGGCGAGCGGCGCGCGCGCCCGCCGTGAGAGAGGAGGGCGCGCAGGAAGGGACGAAAGGGGGAGGCGAAGAACTGCGAGGCGACGGGGCGGGCGGCGTGACGGCGAGGACTCCGGGGCGGCGAGGCGGCGGCGTCGCCTGCGAGGACTCCGGGGCGGCGAGGCGACGCGATTCGTTGCAGAGAGACGAAGTGAGGAGAAGAGAAGCGGCCGTTCGCGCGCAGGTATTTAAGGAAGTCGACCTTTAGTCGCGGTTGGTGTCACCAACCGCGACTAAAGGGGTACCTTTAGTCGCGGTTGGTGACACCAACCGCGACTAAAGGGTTTTTCGCCGGAATTTTGGTTCCCGCCAACCGCGACTAAAGGTGATTTTCCAAGTACTTTTGATTTCAAAATCTGAAAAATACAAATAATATATCAATAAAATCAGAAAAATAAAACTAATTCATTTCAAAATCTGAAAAATACAAATAATATATCAAAAAAATCAGAAAAAAAAACTAATTCATTTAAAAATCTTAAAAATACAAATAATATATCAGAAAATAAAGAAAAATAGAACTAATTCATTTCAAAATCTTAAAAATACAAATAATATATCAGAAAATAAAGAAAAATAGAACTAATTCATTTCAAAATCTTAAAAATACAAATAATATATCAAAAAATTCAGAAAAATAAAACTAATTCATTTCAAAATATGCAAAATACAAATAATATATCAAAAAAATCAGAAAAATAAAACTAATTCATTTAAAAATCTTAAAAATACAAATAATATATCAAAAAATAAAGAAAAATATACTAATTCCCGCCTCTTTCTTCCCGCCTCTTTCTTCCCGCCACTTTCTTCCCGCCACTTTCTTCCCGCCTCTTTCTTCCCGCCTCTTTCTTCCCTATCTTCCCGCCACTTTCTTCCCGCCACTTTCTTCCCGCCTCTTTCTTCCCGCCACTTTCTTCCCGCCACTTTCTTCCCGCCTCCTGTCTTCCCGCTCCCATTTTTCCCGCCATTTGTCACTACATATATGTAGCCCGGCTTGGCCAGCATTATCACATCTCTACAATCTCTCATCACTCTCTCATGGCTTCCACCGCACCCACTCTAACCTACCAGCAGGTGGAGGAGCTTTGTGCCTCGAACTACCCTTGCCCATCGGGCTACCGCGTTCCCGTCGGCTGGAGCCTAAGCGCCGGCGGCGTGCCGGTCCCTCCCGTCCCTCAGGGTACTGCGCGCCGGGCGGCCATCACGAACCACTACTACCTCGACTTCACGCCGGAGCAGCGGATGAATCCCCGCTGGCATCCCGATAACCAGCATACTTGGGACGCCTTCTTCATCAATCGGCGTGAGAGGGCGCTCGCCAGGTATGAGGAGGACGGTCTGCCTCCCGGGAACTTCCACGAGGCCGGCCGTCGGCTATGGTGGTACGGCCGGACTCGCGGAGCGTCATGGACTACATCACGGCCGGCGATATCCCCCGCCTGCGCTACCCTCGGTTCGAACCACGAGCGCCGCCCGACGACGGCGACGACAGCGAGCGACGACGACGGCGGCAACTTAGAAGGCGACGACTACCAGTACAACGGCGGCGGCTATGAAGACTACGAGTATGCATATTATACGCCTAGGCAGGAGTATGACTAAATCACTCCAAATTTCATGTATCATCAGTGGTATCTCGAATCATTCGAAAATGGACACCAAACACATCACGGGTAATATAATTCACATGATCCATTCAACAAAGTTTGGTACAATAAATTATTACACATCATTTCTTCCCTTGTGTCCCTGCTTGCTTACGATTGTGCCGTATCCATGGAGCATCCTCATCATTTAACTTAATGCTTGGGTCGGTGTTCACTTTGAAGGGCGGAATTTCAGCAAACATATTATAATTTTCTGCATGTCTGTCTTGTCCTCCACTCCCACGATGTTTCTTTTCCCTGAAAGAACAATGTGGCGCTTTGGATCATCGCATGATGTACTGATCGTTTTCTTATCTTTCCGTTTCCTCGGTTTGCTACTCATGTCCTTCACATAGAAAACCTGAGCGACATCTTTCGCTAGGACGAATGGTTCGTCAAGGTAACCAAGATTGTTGAAATCCACCATTGTCATTCCGTATTGCTGGTCCACCTTTACCCCACCTCCTGTTAGCTTGAACCATTTGCACCGGAACAAAGGGACCTTAAAGGAGGGTCCATAGTCAAGTTCCCATATCTCCTCTATGTAACCATAATATGTGACCTTTTGCCCATTCTCGGTTGTCTGCATCAAAGCGGACACCACTGTTTTGGTTGGTGCTCTTTTTATCTTGGGCGATCGTGTAAAATGTATTCCCATTTATCTCGTACCCTTGGAAAGTCGTTATAGTCGAAGATGGTGTCTTGGCCAACATGTACAGCTGATCTACAACATGATCGTCATTCATTAAATGTTTTCTCAACCAACTGCCGAAAGTCTCCATGTGGGCCTTCCTAATCCTGGATTCAGGCTTCCCCGGGTTGTCCGAGCGTAAAATATTCTTGTGCTTCTCAAAGTACGAAGCCACCAAGCTGGAATTGGTCAGAATTGTGTGGTGTGCTTCACTCAGAGAATGGCCGTCCATACATATCGTTGATTTCCTTCCGATCGTGCCTTTTCCACTTAGTCTCCCCTCGTGCCGCGATCGAGGAAGACCAATCGGCTTAAGGTCAGGAACAAAGTCAACACAAAACTCAATTACCTCCTCATTTCCATAGCCCTTGGCGATGCTTCCTTCCGGCCTAGCACGGTTACGAACATATTTCTTTAATACTCCCATGAACCTCTCGAAGGGGAACATATTGTGTAGAAATACGGGACCGAGAATGGAAATCTCTTCGACTAGGTGAACCAGGAGGTGCGTCATAATATTGAAGAAGGATGGCGGGAACACCAACTCGAAACCGACAAGACATTGGACCACATCGTTCCGTAACCGTGGTAGAACTTCTGGATTGATTACCGTCCGAGAGATTGCATTGAGGAATGCACATAGCTTCACAATGGCTACTCGAACATTTTCCGGCAGAGCCCCTCAAAGCAATCGGAAGCAATTGCGTCATAATCACGTGGCAGTCGTGAGACTTCAGGCTTTGGAACTTTTTCTCCGCCATGTTTATTATTCCCTTTATATTGGACGAGAATCCGGACGGGACCTTCATACTCGCTCGGGCATTCAAAAAAGATGACCTTCTCTTCTTTGGTCGGAGCGTAGCCGGCACGACCTTGAAACCATTCCGGATGCCGGTCATTAGGGTCTTTCAAACGTTGCTCGGTCCCGCCGTGCTTCCTTTGTATCATTTGTCTTCCCATACACGCCCAAGAAGCTTAGGAGGTTCACGCAAATATTCTTCGTAACGTGCATCACGTCGATTGCGGAGCGTACATCTAGGACTTTCCAATATTCTAGCTCCCGAATATAGATTTCTTCTTCCACATGGCTGCGTGCCCGTCGGCTCCCTTCGGAACCGATTGTCCGCCAGGACCCTTTCCAAAGATGACTTTCAAATCCTTGACCATATCAAATACCTCAGCACCAGGTGCGTTCCGCGAGCTTCGGCCGGTGATCTGCCTTGCCGTTGTAATGCTTGCCTTTCTTTCTTACTCGGATGAATTTTCGGAAGAAATCGACGATGCCCAAGGTACACGTTCTTCTTACAATTTGGCAAATGTACACTTTCGGTCTCATGTAAGCAAGTGCGTGCATGCATTGTATCCCTTATTTGACAGTCCCGAAAGGTTACTAAGAGCAGGCCAATCGTTGATGGTTACGAAAAGCAACGCTCGTAGGTCAAATTCCTCTTCTTTGTGCTCATCCCACACACGGACACCGGGTCTGCTCCACAGCTGTAAAAGTTCATCAACTAATGGCCTTAGGTACACATCGATGTCGTTGCCGGGTTGCTTCGGACCTTGGATGAGCACTGGCATCATAATGAACTTCCGCTTCATGCACAACCAAGGAGGAAGGTTGTAGATGCATAGAGTCACGGGCCAGGTGCTATGGCTGGAGCTCGCTCGCCAAAAGGATTCATGCCATCCGTACTTAGACCAAATCTTATGTTCCTTGCGTCAGCTGCAAAATCTTTGAACTCTCTGTCGATCTTTCTCCATTGCGTTCCATCTGCGGGGTGTCTCAACTCCCCGTCCGACTTACGGTCCTCTTTGTGCCATCGCAACAACTTGGCATGCTCTTTGTTCCCGAACGGACGTTTCAACCGTGGTATTATAGGAGCATACCACATCACCTTGGCGGGAACCCTCTTCCCGGGTTTCTCGCCCTCAACATCGTCACCGGGGTCATCGCCTCGATCTTATAACGCAATGCGAGTGCATACCGGGCATTCATTCAAATTCTCGTATTCACCGCGGTAGAGGATGCGATCGTTGATGCATGCATGTATCTTCGTAACCTCTAAACCTAGAGGGCAGACAACCTTCTTTGCTTCGTACGTACCGGCGGGCAACTCGTTATTCTTTGGAAACATATTCTTCAACATTTTCAGCAAGTTTTCAAATGCCGAGTCAGCTACACCTGCCCGTGCCTTCCATTTCAGCAAATCCAAGTATGCAGCCCAGCTTTTTCAGACCATTATCGCATCCGGGGTACAGCGACTTTCCGTGATCCTCTAACATGCGATCCAAATTCTCCCTCTCCTTTTCGGTTTCGCAAGCATCTCCGTGCATCAGCAATGGTCCGACCAAGATCATCAACGGGCTCATCACGTGCCTCTTCTTCACCTTCCCCTTCACCTTCAAGCATCCTCCATGAAAGTATCACCGAAATGAGCAAGATAGTTTTCATCGATGAAATCATCCCCTTCTTCATCTTCTTCCATTATAACCCCCTTTCTCCATGCTTAGTCCAACAATTATAGCTTGGCATGAAACCGTGCCGAAGCAGTGCAGGTGAACTTCTCTTGAGGAAGAGTAACCCTTCCGATTCTTACGATCAACACATGGACAGATAACAAAACCCTTCTGCTTGTTCGCATTAGCCATTACGAGGAAATCTTTCAAACCCGTAGTGAACTCGCCGGAGAGTCGGTTACCGTACATCCATTGCCGATTCATCTGCATTATTATAATATAAAATATATAATTAACCATCATGCATTTGTTAAACTAACTAGCTACAAACAATAGAAATTAAACAATGAACTACACACATGCATATTTTATCAATGACACATATATATGAAAGGTTCAAGTTGCTAACCGCGATCGAGGAGGAAAAAATAAATGAGGAAGCTCAAGTGTTGCTCCGACACTTCATATCATGTTTGTTTCATGCTCTTGGGGCATTTCATCAAACACTTTGTGTGCATAAGAGGAGCCAAAAGCAAACCTACACCCCTTTGTGAAGTTTGTGGCACCAAATGGCTAGTGCTGTGGGCTGAACGGTATATGTAGGGGTGGGGCTTTAGTCGCGGTTGGCCTGCCTCACGTGCACCAGCTGGCCACCGAGCACCCTGGGGGGGCCCAGGCCTTTAGTCGCGGTTCGGGAGGCGAACCGCGACTAAAGACTCCATTAGTCGCGGTTCCTATACTTTCGCGACTAATGGGGCTGGACGGAAGCCTCTTTTTCTACCAGTGCATGGAGATGCCTCCAACAGCTAGCAACTGCCCCTATTGCATGCAGCTCTCCACGCTACGGACGCGGCTGCTAACCGACTGACTAGAAACACAAACGCATACACGCTAGTTCCCAGCCCGACCTGATCTACACGGTGGACACAACGTGAGCTCAGACTCACATGCCACCCACGCGCACACACACATGCGCGCCATGAACATGATCATGGTTTATTTCTAACGGATTCTAATGAAACCGTTGAGCATTTGTTTCTTGTATGTCCTTTTGCAAAAATTGTTTGGCTTATGATTTATTTAGTTTACAATATTTCGCCTCCTAATAATATTACTAATATGTTTGATAATTAGTTGAATGGTGTAAACAAAACTGATAAAGCTAGGATACAGATTGGTGTTTCAGCTTTATGTTGGGCTATTTGGACAAGCTGAAATGATAATTTTTTAATAAACATAAGAGAACAAATTTTTTGCAGGTTATTCGACGGGCTGTGCACTGGATTCAGCTGTGGGCATTTATTCTCCCGGGGGATCAACGGGAGGACATGGTTACTGGATGCAGCCGGCTGCTAATGGTTGCTCATGACTTATTTTTCCAGGCTACTGGATGGTGCCATCTTATTAGAATCACAAATGTTTAGCTTTTTTGATGCTTCTCTTCTTTCTATGGTTTGCGTCATCTTTTTAGACTCACAAATCTTTAGCGTTTTGATGCTTCACATTTTTCTTTGTTTGATACTTGTCTCAACCTTATCTGATCCATGGTTGTAATAATAGAATGATATATTAGTACATTCGAATAAATTAAAAGCCATATGCATTTATTGATGCAGAGGCTGGATTGCTCCCATTTAAAAAAAATTGGTTCCTCCCTGCACATCAAAGTTTATACACCGCCACCATAAAAACTTCAATGTGGTGCTGGTTAGGAAACAATTATTCACGTTCAGAGATTCCTCCATAGACGATTAGTGGTACCACAAGACGAAGAGATCTCCGACACCTGTGCCAAGAACGCAGGGGCGCATCAATAAACTCTATGAACAAACAGTCAAGACGACAAAACAGTAAGCATCCCTGATTTAGGAATCATTGAGTGTAGTCAGGAGAGGTAAGCTAGGGTTACACACCCAAGGTAGTACAATTTTACCACCTCATTTTTTCACTTGCTTTTAGAACAAATACAATAAATCCTAGTCAGCTAGCTACAAGGATTAAAATAACATATTTGTTAGAGAAAATGTAAGTAGGCTCTCACTAGTAGGAAAACCATTGTAGATAGAAATAACATCTGTGACGCACTAAAATGTGCATGCGCCACAAAATAATTTTTGTGGCGCATGCAGAATAATGCTCCACAAAATTTCATCAAACTCTATGGCGCACCTGCAGCATATGCGCCACAGAAAGTGGACATTCTGTGGCGCACGTACGCTGGTGCGCCACAGAAAGTTTGTGGGGCCCACGCAAGGTCCACCACTGCACATGGGCGAAGGATATATGCATGATGTACTAATATGATATACTAATATGCCTTGTCAATAGAGATGCCGACGTACGTTGTGTACAAGGGTCGGGCTCCAGGTGTCTACGAGGAGTGGCAGGACTGTCTCGAACAGGTGCATAAGTTCAGCGGGAACAGCTACAAGGGATACGCGAATAGAGAGGAGGCGGTAGCACAATGGAGGGCACATGTGGGGAAGAAGAAGAACCGGCTGAAGTTCTTGATCCCCCTCTTACTCACTGCCATTGCGGTTGTACTCTACTTTACTTTAGTCTAGGTGATCAGTGACTAAACATGCATGTGTATGCGATGATGAACATTTGTACTTGTGTAATAATTTGGATCTAAATGATGTAATGATGAAGATTTGTGTGTATCATGTCATTTGTGTGTCATTTGTGAGTATTCATGTTATTTCTGGATAGTGCTATGTATTTCCTGTATATACCTGTATATTTCCTGTGTAATACCTGTATATTTTGCAGAAATGGAAAATTTTCAAAAATTCAAAAACAAATACGGTGGCACATATAAGGGTAGTGCGCCATAAAATATGGTGAACATTTTGTGGCACATCCACAGATATGCGCCACAGAATCTGGTGCAAAATTCTGTGGCGCATGTCGGTAGATGCGCCACATAATTATCTGACTTTCTGTGGCGCATATGGCAAAATGCGCCACAGAACTCCAAACTTTTGTGGCGCATCCAGTGGTGCGCCACAGAATCCAAATACTAGTCGCGTGGCAACAGTGGCGACGTGTATATGCGCCAGAGAAACCAAATTTGGTACGCCACAGTTAGCCCATTTTCCACTAGTGTCTTCTGCAAAAGCTAGCTCTAGCATGCGGTCCGGTGGGCTATTCATTGAGAAAGTAGTATATTTTTATAGCCAACTATTATATTTATTGGTTACATGTTAGCTACAGATGGCATGTCATCTTATAGCGAACAACTCGCTATAGTATTGGAGTTGCTCTTAGGGTCTCATACTTAAAGAATGAGTTAACTATCCCTCATTTATTATTTATCGGCCATCTACTAGCATTTCTTATTTATGCAAGTACTCCCTTTCTTTCCGTCACTCCGATCTCTTACCACCTTGGTAACTAAAGTATACAAATACTTTAGTTACTCGGCCTATGAGCCTAGCTTGATTGCCAACCAAGATGATGTGACTAGCATTTTCTTCGACGGCTACTTGCTATATTATATCCATTAGTATATTAGTATGGCTTGGTAGGCATCAGGACAAACAGATCTACAGAACTGCTAGTGCAGCCTTAGCCGGGAGAACAGATATGTATGCGGATTCTTGTCAGTAGAGGTCTTAGGCACATAAATTGCACGAAGCACCTCGGTGCATGAGAGCATCTCTAACCATTGGCGCTCTCCACAGTCTAATCCGGGATGAAGTACCGCTGAATTGGATGAAAGTTTGGTGTGGGGAGCACCGAACTTCCAGCCCTCCCCCACCCCCAACTAGGCGCTCGACGGTCGGCGTATTTGGCTTTATTTTCACAAATAAACTCACAGTTCAGCGTATTTGATAAATTTTGCGGCGGGGTGGTGCCGATGGCGAGAGAGCTACAAGGAGGGAGGGGATATAAAAGCAACACAGTAGAAGGAAAGATTGGTTTATGCCGTGTCAAAATACATCGGCCAGGATCGATATATATATATAGCTCGTGGGAGCTAGGGCTTACAAGTTTGTTAAGATTACAACATGGCTAACAACCTACGTAGTTATCTAGTCATCTGTCATGTTTATCTGTACAAGGAGGATCGCATCCTCTACGATTGTCATCGTTTAACAGCCCCTCTCGATCCGAACGTGTACTGGCTAGACAAAGATCAAATTTCAATCTGTCAAACGTATCTCGACTTAGGGCCTTAGTGAATATATCTGCCAGTTGATCTTGCGATGAAATGAACTGAACTTTCAGTGCACCAGCTGAGACTTTCTCTCGACGAAATGAAAGTCTATCTCTATATGTTTCATCCTCGCATGAAATATAGGATTCGCTGTGAGGAAGGTCGCACCCAAGTTATCACACCACAACGTAGGTGCCTGTCCTTGGAACACTCCTAGTTCTCTAAGGACTGACTGCAGCCAAGACACCTCTGCAGTCCCGTTTGCTATTGCCTTGTACTCTGCTTCGTACTCGAACGACTTACTCGTTGGCTGTTTCCGAGAGCTCCAGGACACCAAGTTGGGTCCATAGAACACAGCATAACCACCGGTCGACCTCCGATCATCCGGGCATCCAGCCCGGTCCGCATCTGTGTAGACACTAAGCTCGGTAGATGACGATCTCTCGAAACTGAAGTCCAAGGTTAATCGTACCCTTCACATATCTCAGTATCCGCTTTACTGCTGACCAATGCACATCAGTTGGAGTAGCCAGAAATTGGCAAACTCGATTTACTGCGAAGGAAATGTCCGGCCTGGTCAAGCACAGATACTGTAAAGCTCCTACGGTGCTTCTGTAACTGAATGCCATATCATCAGTGAGACTTGTTCCAGAGAATTTACTGAGCCTTTCTGTCGGGGACATTGGAGTGCCTATGTCCTTGCAGTTATGCATATTCACTCGTCGGAGAATATCTGATGCATATTTAGTCTGAGTTAGAGCAATTCCACTAGGTGTGTCCATTACCTCAACTCCAAGAAAGTATGACAACTTCCCCAGATCTTTCACAGCAAAAGATCTACATAGCTTCGCCATCAGTATGTCCACAGCTGGCTTGCACGATCCAGTAATGATTATATCATCTACATAGATCAAAATATAGATCACTACCCTCTTGTCAATGAAGATGAACAGAGAGGTGTCTGCCTGAGAAGGAACAAAACCCAAAGACTGAAGTTTGGAGCTCAACTTAGAATACCACGCCCGGGGTGATTGTTTCAGTCCATACAGCGATTTCTGAAGACGGCACACCCGATTAGGATGATTTTTGTCGACATAACCTGGAGGCTGATACATATACACCTCCTCCTGGATATCGCCGTGGAGAAAAGCGTTCTGGACATCAACTTGCCGCAGCTGCCATCCTCTCGACACAGCGATAGACAATATCAGACGAACAGTAGTGGGCTTGACGACAGGCGAGAAAGTGTCAGTATAATCAATACCCTGACGTTGAGTGAACCCCTTTGCGACTAACCTGGCTTTGTATCGATCGATAGATCCATCAGACTTCTGCTTGATCTTAAACACCCACTTACATCCAACAATGTGGCGGCCTGGTGGGGGATCGACGAGTCGCCAGGTATTATTGAGACGCAAGGCACGATACTCATCATCCATTGCTGACTTCCAAGCTGGATCGGCAAGTGCATCGACATGGGATGTGGGTTCAGCTGCAAAAGCTCTTTTCTTGGAGTCATACCGAATGATTCCGTCAAACAACTTCACTGGCTTGATCGTTCTGCGAGCAGGAAGAGCTGGAGTGCGAGCTAGGGTGCCATGATCATCGGTTGCACTCGACGCAGGCGAACTGTCAGAGGGTTGCGCCGAGACAGACGGGGTTTCTGGTGCCGGTCCATGGGCCGTAGGCGATGGTGTCCGCGGAGGGGACTCGCCGGAGGGTGCATCTCCGCCTGGCCCATCATGATCCGGTTCCTCCTGATCGTGATCGTCAAGAGGTGGTGCATGTGTGGCGATGTGATCTGGACCGACGTGAAGTTCTGGATGAGTACCTGAAACAAGAGGAGGAATACCGTCAGTAGCATTTGCCGCATCAGTACATAGCGGATCATCTGTATCCGGTTCGGGAAGAAGTATCGCAGCTTCTGTGGGAGGAATGTGCTGTGTGGAATCTCGAGCGAATGGAAAGACGTGTTCATCAAACACTACGTCCCGAGATACATATATGCGCCCTGTCGAGCGATCTAGACATCGGAAGCCAAGGTGATTGGAGCTGTATCCAAGAAATACACATAGTCGAGACCTAAAACTGAGTTTATGGTTGTTGTATGGTCGTAAGTGTTAAACATAGTTGTACCCAAACACACATATGTGCCAGGCAACACGTATGGTGTAGTACACCAACGGCTAGTTGACCCCAACGGCTACATAGAGTGATTGGCTCATTCCTTTTCATCTCCTTCCTTCTTTGTAATCCTCTTGCCCTCTTTGTAATCTGCTTTATATCTTTCCATGTATGTGCCACAGATGGGGCTTTTCCATCTACTATATAACACGTAACCGAGGCCAGGTAGAGGTCATCGTTTCCACCAACATGGTATCAGACCATCCTCTTCCCACGACATCCATCTAACCAACGATCGCTACAAAAAAAAAAAACAAGAGAAGAAAAAAGGACCGTGCGGCTTGGGTCGCCTCTAGCGATTCTTCATCGCTATTTCCCTCCCTCCCTCCCGATGGCATCATCCTCCTCTACGGCGTCGTCCTTGGCGGCCGCCCTTGGAGCACCGCCGTCCGACAAGCTTTCCCGCGAGAATCATCTCTTGTGGAAGGCGCAAGTGCTGCCCGCCTTGCGGGGAGCGCAGGTCATGGGGCTGCTCGACGGCTCCGACCCGGCGCCCGAAAAAACATTGGAGGTTGAAGATGAGAACAATAAAAAGATCATCGTCCCCAATCCGGCCTATGGCGTCTGGATTTCGAGGGACCAACAGGTTGTAAGTTATTTACTAAAAACTTTATCTCCTGACGTGCTCGCCGATGTACTTGGTTTAGAGCATGCAGCTGAGATATGGAAGACGATTGGGGATATTTTCTCCGCCCAATCCGAGGCAAGGGTTGGGATGCTACGCGCAGCCCTCACCAACACAAAAAAGAGAGACCTCACCGCCGGCGTCTACATCGCCAAGATGAAGGGATTCGCCTCCGAGCTTGCAGCTGCGGGGCGGGTCATCTCCGACATCGAGCTCAAGGAATATCTCCTCGCGGGTTTGGCAGGGGAATACAACGCCCTTGTCGCCTCCATCAACGCCAACCCCGCCACCTCTTCCGCTGGTGTCTGCAATCAGCTCATGGCCTACGACTACCGCCAACAGATGCTCTCCGAGTCCGAGCATCCCACCGGTGTCTTCACTTCCTCGGCAAACGCTGCGGCTCGCGGCCGTGGCTCGCGCCCCGGGCACGGAGGTGGCTATCGTCACGGCAACAACAACTACGGCAACAACAACTACAGCAACAACAACTACGGCAACAACAACTACGGCAACAACAACTACGGCAACAACAACAACTATGGCGGTGGCTACCACAACTATGGTGGTGGCCGCAACCAACAACGTGGGCGCCCTCCTCGTCGCCAAGATGCTCCGGATCATGCTCGTCGTCCGCCTTCCAATGGGGGACGTGGTCGTGGTCGTGGTCGTGGCCACCGCACGCCCTCACCTTATCAAGACGTCATGTGCCAAATTTGCAAGAAGGACGGACATCCCGCGACCGAGTGTTGGTGGCGCTATGGAGATGATGATGACGACTCCCACGGTAATGAAAAAGGTGCACACATGGCCTCCTATGGTGTTGATACAAATTGGTACATGGACACGGGCGCCACAGATCATATCACTAGTGAGTTGAGCAAATTATCCACTCATGAGCACTACAAGGGGCATGATCAAGTCCACAATGCTAGTGGTCAAGGTATGGCAATTAAACATATTGGTCATTCGGTTTTGCATACCCCGCACAATTCCATTCATCTTCGAAATATTTTACATGTGCCTAGTGCTTCCAAAAATTTATTGTCCGCTCACAAAATCGCTCTTGATAATAATGCTTTTGTTGAATTTCACCCATTCTTTTTCTTGATAAAGGATCAGGCCACGAAGCAAATCGTTTTTAAAGGTCCATGTCACGGCGGCTTATATCCTCTCGTGCCTATCGCCACCGGGTCCTCCAAGCACGCCTTCGTCACACTCAAGCCGTCTTCGTCTACGTGGCATCGCCGACTAGGACACCCTTCTTCGTTTGTTGTTCAACAAATCCTTCGTCGTAATAATCTACCCCATTCTCATGAAATAAATCCATATATTTGTGACCCATGTCAACAAGCGAAGAGCCACCAATTGCCATATCCCACTTCTACTAGTGTCTCCCTTGTTCCTTTGGAACAAATTTTCTCTGATGTATGGGGACCGGCGCCCACTTCGGTTGGTAAACATTCGTACTATGTAAGCTTTATTGATGATTTTAGCAAGTTCACATGGATTTATTTGCTTAAGAAACGTTCCGATGTTTATCAAGTCTTTCTTAATTTCCAACAATATGTTGAGCGCAAATTTAATCGCAAAATTGTCACTATGCAAACTGATTGGGGTGGCGAATATGAGAAACTTAACTCTTTCTTTCAAAAAATAGGCATAACTCACCATGTTTCATGCCCTCATGCCCATCAGCAAAATGGCTCCGCGGAGCGCAAACATCGCCACATTGTTGAAGTTGGTCTCTCCTTACTTGCCAATGCATCTATGCCACTTAAATTTTGGGACGAAGCTTTCCTCACCGCGACATTCCTCATCAACCTTCGCCCTACAAAAGTGCTCAACCATGCCACACCCACCGAAAAACTCCTCAATGTTACACCCACCTACACATCTCTTCGCATTTTTGGATGTGCTTGCTGGCCAAACCTCCGCCCCTACAACAAACGCAAACTTGCTTTCCGTTCCAAACGGTGTGTTTTTCTCGGATATAGTCCGCTTCACAAAGGTGTCAAGTGCCTCGACGTCTCTACCGGGCGAGTCTATATTTCTCGTGATGTAGTTTTTGATGAAAACATATTTCCTTTTGCTTCTCTTCATCCCAACGCAGGTCAAAGACTTAGTGCCGAAATTTTGCTTCTTCCACCTGACACATCATCTCCACCTTCCTCTAGTGCGGGTGTGCCTAACCATGATCATATGCATGTTTTGCCTCTCACTGACCCTACGCAGGACGTACCAAGTGGTGTCTCAAATACAGCAACAAATTTTCAAGATACTGCTGAAGAAATCAGTGACAATAGTGCTGAAACGGAGTCAAATGGAGCAAATACAGAAAGTTCAGCAAAAACAGCAACAAACACCATCAGCGCCAATCCAGGAATTAATTTCCATGCACAAGAATCAGCCTCCGATCACGCGCGGGCCTCAAATCGCGCTGTCGCGAACCAAGGGCATGCAGACGCTCCGTATCGGGCGCGCGTGACTGGCTCCGCCCCGGTCACGTCACCAGGCCATCCGGGATCTTCTGCGGCCGACCCTTCTTCGCCAACGGTCACATGCGGCCGCACCGGATCCTCCGCGTCGCCTGGGCCCCGCCATGACGGATCTTCCGCGTCACATGGGGACGGCCACACGGGATTTTCTGCGCCCGATTCTTCTCCAACGACAAACACACACGCGCCCGCAGGATCCCCTGTGACCGATTCGCCTGCCACAGGCAGTGCGTCAGCGGGCAACACTGGATCTTCTGCTTCGCCGGGGTCAGCGCCAGATACTTCTGCCACAGCCGGATCTACTGTGGCGCCTGATCCTGTACCACCTTCTGCGCCAGGTCCTCGCACACGACTTCAAAAAGGTATTTCTAATCCGAAAATTTATACAGATGGCACTATACGATATGGCATGCTAACATCTACAGGAGAACCAAGAAATATTTCTGAAGCTTTGGGTGATACTAAATGGCACCAAGCAATGCAAGATGAATATGACGCCTTAATTCACAACAAGACATGGCACCTTGTGCCACCTAGTTCAAACAAGAATTTGATTGACTGTAAGTGGGTTTATCGCATAAAGAAAAATGCAGATGGCACCATTGAACGGTATAAAGCACGCCTCGTTGCCAAGGGTTTCAAACAACGCTATGGTATTGACTATGAAGACACCTTCAGCCCTGTCGTCAAAGCTGCTACAATTCGCCTTGTCCTTGCACTCTCGGTCTCTCGTGGGTGGAGTCTTCGTCAATTGGATGTCAAGAATGCGTTCCTTCATGGCGTTCTGGAAGAGGAAGTATACATGAAACAACCTCCTGGTTTTGAAAATCCTAACCTTCCGCATCATATTTGCAAACTTGACAAGGCACTGTATGGTCTCAAACAAGCTCCTCGGGCATGGTTCTCCAAGCTCAGCTCCAAGCTCCTTGCTCTTGGATTTATGTCCTCCAAGGCCGACACCTCGCTCTTTATCTACCATAACTCAGGTATCACCATGTTTGTTTTGATTTATGTTGATGATATTATTGTGTCCAGCTCTTCAGATCAAGCTATTTCGGCTCTCCTTCATGATTTGGGTAAGGATTTTGCCCTCAAAGACCTTGGCGACTTACACTTCTTCTTGGGCATCGAAGTCAAGAAAACACCTGATGGCTTGCTTCTCTCTCAAGAAAAATATGCCACTGATTTACTCTCTCGAGTTGGCATGACTAAATGTACCACATGCCCCACACCGCTCTCTAGTATTGATAAATTGTCTCTCACTGATGGTACACTCCTTGGCGCCGAAGATAGCACTCAGTACAGGAGTATTGTTGGGGCCCTCCAATATTTGACTCTTACACGCCCAGACTTGTCCTTCGCGGTCAACAAGATTTGCCAATTTCTTCATGCTCCTACTACCACTCATTGGACAGCGGCTAAAAGGATCTTGCGCTATGTTCAAGGTACGCTCAAAGTTGGTATTACCTTTCAAAAATCTAACTCTACTCTCCTTAGTGCCTTTTCAGATGCAGATTGGGCCGGTTGTCTCGATGACAGACGCTCCACGGGTGGCTTTGCAATATTTTTTGGCCCCAACCTCATTTCTTGGAGCGCTCGAAAACAAGCCACTGTTTCCCGCTCAAGCACCGAAGCAGAATACAAAGCACTAGCAAATGCAACAGCCGAATTAATTTGGGTTCAAGCCTTGCTTCGTGAATTACGGGTGTCTCTTCGTGCCCCTCCTTGTCTTTGGTGTGACAACCTTGGCGCCACCTACTTGTCTGCAAATCCAATTTTTCATGCACGCACAAAACACATTGAAATTGATTTCCATTTCGTGAGAGAAAGAGTTGCAAGAAAACAGATTGAGATCAAATTTATATCAAGCAAAGATCAGGTCGCCGATGGCTTTACAAAGGCTCTTCCGGTCAAGACTTTTGAAGAATTCAAGCGTAATCTCAACCTCTCCATTTCATCTGCGGTTTAGATTAAGGGGGGGTGTTAAACATAGTTGTACCCAAACACACATATGTGCCAGGCAACACGTATGGTGTAGTACACCAACGGCTAGTTGACCCCAACGGCTACATAGAGTGATTGGCTCATTCCTTTTCATCTCCTTCCTTCTTTGTAATCCTCTTGCCCTCTTTGTAATCTGCTTTATATCTTTCCATGTATGTGCCACAGATGGGGCTTTTCCATCTACTATATAACACGTAACCGAGGCCAGGTAGAGGTCATCGTTTCCACCAACAGTAAGTTGGGCCAACACGCGCATCCGAAGACGCGAAGGAAACTGTAATCAACATTTTTCTTGAAGAGTTTGGTCACTGGGATGGAGTTTTGAATGACACGACTAGGCATGCGATTTATTAGGTAACAAGCTGTAAGAACTGCATCATCCCAGAAACGAAGTGGAGCAGAAGACTGAGCGAGAAGTGCTAACGCAGTCTCAACCAGATGCCTATGCTTCCGTTCAATCGCCCCATTTTGTTGATGTGTGTGTGGGCAAGAGATGCGATGTGAGATACCGGTGGAATTAAAATACTGATGCAATTTTTGATATTCCCCTCCCCAATCAGATTGTACCGAGAGGATTTTCGTTCCAAGAGAGAGTTCAACGCGTTTTTGAAACTGATAAAACACATGTTCGACATCCGATTTATATTTCAGCAGATACACCCAGGTAAACTTACTAAAATCATCAAGAAAACTAACATAATAACGGAACGCGCCAGCTGATCTGATTGCTGTACCCCATACATCTGTATGGACAAGTTCTAAGGGAGAGGTTGAAACACGACTAGAAACTGCATATGGCAGCTGGTGGAGTTTTGCCTGCTGACACGCATCACACACGTGTGGCACTCCATTATTTTGTAGAGGACCTAATTTATTTGATTGAAGAATTGCTTGAACGATAGGTGGAGCAGGGTGTCCGAGGCGGCGGTGCCACAGTTCCTTGGAGAGAGCGATGGAGTGTGCTTGCGGAAGACATCGTCGGTGATGGGGCTGATGTGGTGGAACTGGGTACAGACCGCCGTGCGCTCTACCTCTGAGCAGGGTTGCCCTCGTTTTGAGATCCTTAACACAAAAAGATGAAGGATGAATCTCCACAAAACAATCATTGTCATTAGCAAGTTTATGAGTGGAAAGTAAATTCTTGCTGATATACGGAGAGTGCAGAACATTGGATAGGTGGAGATTGCGAGTTGAACCGGATAAGCTAGAATCACCAATATGTAAGATGGGTATATGCTTACCGTTGGCAACCTGAATTTGCTCATTGCCTCTGTAGTTCTCGTGGACATGGAGTCGCTCCAGATCGTTCGTCATATGATCGGTGGCACCCGAGTCCAGGTACCAGTTGGCGTCGCTGTTGAAGCCGCCGTCGCTGGTGTTGGAGTAGTGGGCGGCGGCGCGATTTGAGGTCTCGGGTTGGATGGCGTGGTTGAAGCGCGAGTAGCACCTCAGAGCGTCGTGGCCATAGATGCCACAGATCTGGCACGTCGACTTGTTGCCACCACGTCCTCGTCCTCCGCCCTAGGCATTGCCGTCGCGCCCAGAGCCATCGCCACGGCCTCCGCCGTGGCCGCCACCGTTGTAGCCACCGCCATTATAGCCACCGCCGTTGTAGCCGCCGCCATTGTAGCCGCCGTAGCGGCCTCCTCCATTGCCGCGGCCTCCGTCACCGCGGCCACCTCCTCCACGCTGAAAGCCTCTTCCGCCGCCGCGGTAGGTGTTGTTGGCGGAGTGCTGAAAAGCAGCGTCGTTGTGCCCACCGGAGGAGCGCCCGCCTGTCCGCGCCTCGTACGCGGTCAGATGCCCGTACAGGTCACTCAGAGTGAAGTCTTCATTGGCGGCGATCACGGTCATTGACGTGGTGAAGTTCTCGTGGTCTTCGCCCAGACCAGCCAGGATGTAGGAGACGATCTCGTCGTCCCCGAGTGGGTTGCCGATGGTCGCCATCGTGTCGGCGATCTTCTTGGTGTGATGGAAGTAAGCGGACATCGACGTGCCCCTCTTCTTCGGCTTCACCAGCGCGGTGCGGAGCTGCACGATCCGCGCCTTGGACCTGGACGCGAAAGTCCGATCCAACGCCTCCCAAACCTGCGCCGACGTCTTGAGAAGTTGGACGTGGCCGAGGACGGCAGGGGTGAGGGAGGTGAGCAGGCCACTAAGGACCTGCTGATCCTGCTTGTGCCAGGCTGCATACTCGGGGTTGTCGACCTGGTCAGAGCTCCCAACGGTGGCGGCGATGCGTTTTGGCGGAGCAGAGTTGGAGCCATCGACGAACCCGAACAGATCGTTGCCGTAGAGAGCCGGCAAAGCCTGAGCCTTCCAAAGCAGGTAGTTCTCCTGATCAAGCTTGATGGAGATGGCGGCGCTCAGCGTGGCCGCGATGTTGATCGGCATGGTGGACGGCGTAGTGGTCGGAGCCATGGCCGTCGTGTGGAAGTATCGGCTCTGATACCATATAAAAGCAACACAGTAGAAGGAAAGATTGGTTTATGCCGTGTCAAAATACATCGGCCAGGATCGATATATATATAGCTCGTGGGAGCTAGGGCTTACAAGTTTGTTAAGATTACAACATGGCTAACAACCTACGTAGTTATCTAGTCATCTGTCATGTTTATCTGTACAAGGAGGATCGCATCCTCTACGATTGTCATCGTTTAACAGGGGAATTTGCGGCAAGAAAGTGGTGGGTTCTCTTGTTTTCTCGCCGACAGAGCAGGCCTGTCTCTGCTTCTCTCTCGTCCGCACTCCCAGAGAACACCCCCGGAGGCCGGGATGGTCTGGATTCTCCGGATGGATTTAGGCCCTTTTCCGGGGGGAAACGAGAAACCGGGACGCGACTGGGGCGAAAAACACCGTCCGGATGAAAAAAAAAAAAGGTGCTAAGGGCCGCGTCTTAGACGGCTAGAGGTGCTCTAAAGATGCAAGCCACCATCTATATGTAACACCGCTTGGCATCTCCTTCAACTGCATTATAATGGACAGCGATATAAAGAAGTCGCATTATTTCATTTGTGGTGATTCTTTTTAGATAACAGGCATTAAAGTCCAACTTTAAATTAATAACACATGGTAGTTTAAGACAAGGTCATACACTGTGGCGGCGTACATCTTAGCTAAATGTAAGAAACAACTAACGAGGATACGACGGCTTTTTATCAGGACCGTCGGAACAGGTCCCGAACAGAACAGGCCGCAAAGAAAGTCGTTGGCACATGAAAGTTTGTGTCGGCGATCACCATCGGCACAAGGGTCTCCACCATGACGGTGAGGCGACGCCGTGAATTTTTTCCCCTCTTAAGCCCTGAACTTTTTTTCCCTCCACGCACCCTCGGATCACCTTTTTAAGTTTCAAATGAATGGCGGAAAATGATAAAAAAAAAAAAATTTAGATTCATGTATGTTACTTAACCTACTATCAGGAAAATTAACAAATTCGAATTTTGATTTCTTTGCCAAAAAAGTTTATTTCTCGGTAAAATAAAGAAACCTATTATCTTTTGCATACGACGTCAGAAAAATGTATAATCTATCAAAATGATCGCTTAAAAAGTTACATCCGATTTCAACCACCTTCGGCCGTTTGCAATTTTTTAAGATTGTTAAAATTCCAAAGGAAAATATGAAAGCAGGAAGATTTTATTTTTTGCCAAAAATTCTTTATTTTGTATTATTTATTTTCTAAAATATAAAATTAATAATTGATTCTGCATAAATATTATTATTACTTAATCATTGATGTTTATTTAAATAATTATTTAAAATTCAAAATAATATAGAGTTGTGGTATCATGGCCTAAGGGTTAATAGGATTAAAATGGTAGTATTATTAACAAGAATTCGCTTCTTTAATGGAAGCTCAACTAGAAGGAACGAAAAAGTTAAACGTGCTAGGGTTGAAATAGTGTGAGGATATGTGACAAATTGTTAAGTTTAACCATGAGCGTAATTTAACCTAAGATTAAGAGTAGTTATAGTTAAAATGATCCAAGTGAAAGATTAAAAAAACTGATTCTTTTTCTTAAATTGCCAAACGGCCGTTAGTTCTATGCCAACGGCTTTGCCGACGGTTAGGCTGTACCAACAGCAAATGAGCATGTGCCGAGTCCATATTGTGCCAACGGACACTGTCGACATAGCTTGTGCCGACGCCTTCTGGTCGTCGGCAACTTGACTGGTTCCGTAATACATTAAGCAAAAGAATTGTAAAACAACAGTTAGTATATCACTATATCCTGCAAAAAAAAATGTTAGTAAATCCTAGTTGTACTTAACTTGCGCAGAAGTCCACATTCACATTATTATACACTATATAATTGCTAAACATTTTAGCACTCTCTAATTGATTGGGCTACTGTAGATGGGATAATTATCCTTTGGTTCTTCCAATGGTTGTGCAACACGTCTTTGCCTCCAGTTTTTCACTCCATCGGTTATTTTCAATTTCTTTTTTTTTACTGGAGGGTTACCGGATTACCGGTTTGTGAGCCATCTCTCTTCCTATTTCGTGTACTTTCATCCGGAAGTCCCGGTTAGTCGGTGTGTGATTTCTCTAGAAATATGTACCACACGTTTAAAGCGGCGTTGCGGTGACAGTGAGGCTTTTCTAGAACGATCCACCCTCCTCTCTCCCAGTCAATCTTCTCCTTTCTCCTCCCATCTCCTGCAACGAAACAACGCCTCTCCCGCTCCTCCCCTTTCCCAAGATCGGTGACCTCCTCTCTCTCTCTCCCTGGCCGGCGCCCTCCTCTCTCTCCATGCCCGGTGAGTTCTTTTCTGGCTACGCCCCTTTCCTCGAGGGTCTTCACGGAAAGCTGCTCGCCTCACTCAACGAGTTAGAGCATCTCCAGCCGCGTCCCCCAAACCGCGCCGGATTGAGCGTTTGGGGGACGTGTTTTGTTCGTGCCGCCTTTGGGGGACGTCGCTCCCCAGCCGCGTCCCCCAAACGCCGCCCCCAAACATTTAAAATACTTTTTTTGGCATTTTTATTTCAATTTCCACAAACTAATACATAATTGGGTACGTGGTTTCCACAAACTAATACATAGTTGGAACCGTGGTGGACACAAATATAAAATATTGCAAATAAACTAAACCTAACTAGGCCGTGCATCGGAGGTTTCCTGTGTTCGCTGCTAAGAAAGAACACTCGAGGGCACACCCAGTCACCTAAACTGGAAAATCCAGCGGGAGGATGGTGCTCTTGTTGGTTCTACCGATGAGGCGAATAGGCAGAAACCTCCGTGCACGTATTCGCTGCGAAGAAACAACACCCAGTCGTCCTCCTCGTCAGTGCTGTCGTCGTGGGAGTCCCTGTCGCCGAGGTAGTCCCGGCGGCAGCGCCTCTCGTCGAAGACCTTGACGCTCATGTCCCTGTTGCCGAAGTAGGAGAACACGAGGATGAAGCCGGCTTCGAGGCTGTGGTGGCGCGCGAACTTCTCCCAGCCGATGTTGAGGTACATCTTGCCGCGTGCGTCGTAGATCGCGTCGACGATCCACCGGTAGTAGCCGCACGAATGCTCCCGCAGATGCATCTTGCGCGGGCGTACGCCGCCGACGTACTCGGCGAAGGAGTCCGGCAGCCTCTGGATGCCGCGCGGGTCGCCCTTGAGGACGAGGACGAACTCGAACAGCACGTCCGGCTCCACGTCCATCTCCGACGATGAAGACGACGGCGTGGGAGGCGACGGCGAGCGTTCAGCTATGCCGCGGCCACGACCACGACCACGACCACGGCCGCGGCCGCGAGGTCGGCCTCCGCCTCTACCAGACATCGTCGAGTCTTGTTGAGAGATGGTGGTGGCTAGGGTTTGGGAGAGAGGCGCTAGGGTTTGTGTGTGAGAGGGACGATGAGAGGCGCCCCTCTTTATAGGCCGGAGGGAGGCGGATGAGCGGTGGCGCTCATTAACGCCGGCACGCAGAGCTAGGCGCGACGGGACGCGTCGCCGCGCCCTCTGTGGGAACTGCACCGTCGCTGCGGGAACTGCACCGTCGCTGCGCGCCAATAACTTCCATCGCGAGGTAGGCGACGGTTAGGTTAAAATTAATTGTGCCGCTGACGGGTCGGCCCCGCCACTCCCCGCCTCGCTTTTCGGTGTGTCCGGCGTCCCCGGTGGGACGGGCTCGGGGCGCCGGACACCGTATCGGGGCGCGCCGGACAAAAATGGGCTTTGGGGGACGCGGCTGGAACGCATTTTTGGTCCGGCGCGCCCCAAATCCCTTTGGGGGACACTTTGGGGGACGCGGCTGGAGATGCTCTTAGTGTTTCTATTGAAGGATGTTCGGCGCGTGCATCCGCGGCATGGACGGCTTGGTGGCGTGCCTTGCCGGATCCTCCCGGAGGTGGTCCTGGTGGCGGGTGCTCCACGCCGATGTGCCCGTGACAGGAAAAAACTTCCGTACATGTTGCCCGGCAAGCAATTCAGGGAGGAGGCGGTTTAGGTTTTTTTTCTTCTTATTCTCTGGATCCGCTTTCCTTGGCCCTTGCAATATATTTGATGGTGGCCAATGGACAGCTTCTCCCCCGCTCCATCTGTTAGGCATCCCATACCCTAGCCCCCTACTGATGCACTCCATTTGCCTGTATCCTGCACCGCTTGACATGTTCTAGACTATCTGCGGTTGTTGCCGTTGCTTCCCTGTACGTACGGCTGCTGGTGGGTGATTTGGGTGAGGTCAGATATTGTCTTCCCTTCGTTCTCCTTTTCCTCTTTTTTCTAATCTTTTTTTTTGAACTTCAATATATAACTTAGACAATCGAGTTTGAGTTACAGGCAGAGTTGCATTCAGCAAGAACTATGTCCATCATGCAGGAAGGAACAGAGTTACAACTTGTACTATTACAGCTCATATTCCTAGCATACTTAGCTAACTCGTGGGCAGCCGAATTGCCCGATCTGTGCACTTTCTTGACAGTAAAACCAGGGAACCAACGTAGTAGATTTTTGGCATCTTTTATTATGAAGCTAAGCTGGGACCTGCTGTTATCCTGCAAGGCAAACTCATTAATAACAGAGGCATTATCACATTCTATGATCGTGTGCGAGTTTGCAAAGGCCATGGTGTTCCTAATGCCGTTCAAAGCAGCCAGCCCTTCAGCCATGAGAGCATTGGGACAGTTTTTAAGAACTCCCCAGGCTGATGCGACTATCTCCCCTCTGTGATTTCTCATAATCGCTCCCCAGGAGCCTTCGTTCCGATCCTGGATGAAACCTGCGTCGATGTTCAACTTCAGCCAATCACGTTTGGGAGGAGTCCAGGGTTTGGGAGGTATTTTATTGATGGTATCCTTGCCGCTGTCAGTAACAACAGCCTTTCCTTTCTCGTCAAAAGGTAGAGATCTGGGTTTTCCGTGGGCGAAGTTTTCGAGGTAAGAAACAATGAAGTTTGCAGATTGTTCGATTCCACATTTTCCATCCCCAAAGATTGAATTGTTCCTCAAATGCCAGGCCCGCCACCAGATGAAAATCAGCTTGGATCTTGTCACTTCGTCACACTGGTTGAGAAGGAGCAGTACCCAGTCACTGCCAGTGTTTCCGAGTTGATCCTCATGAGGGAGGCTCCAGCTTTTCCTAACATGCTGTCTAAGAGCGTACGCTTTGGTACAGTTCATGACAGCATGGTAAGCATCCTCAGGTTCCATGCCGCAGACAGTACAAGTAGGAATCAGGTCCATATTTCTACTGCAGCGATGGGTCTGAACTCCAAGCGAGTTGGTGGCAAGCTTCCAGCAGAAAACTTTCAGCTTCGGTGGAACATTGGCCTTCCAAATGAGGTTCCACATATGCCTCTCTCCATCAGGATTGGAGCTAGAAGAACATTGATTTTCCAACTCTTGGATTTGCATTCCCAGTCTATACGCGCTTCGAACAGAGAATACTCCATTATTTTCATGAGCCCACGCAATGCAATCATCGTGTTGGTTTGGAGATAGGCAAATTTTCATGATTTCATCAGCATCAGGGGGATGGAACAGGGATCTAATGGTATTTTCGTCCCAAGTATTTGAGGGTTTATTGATCAGCTCGGAAACCCATCTGAGTCTTTGTTTTCCCGCCTTTCCAAACACCTTATGGTTTCCCCTGGGCAACCAGTTATCTCTCCAAATTCTAACTTTGGAGCCATTTCCAATTCTCCAGATTATGCCCTGTTTGAGGAGTTCAATCCCATGGATGATTCCTTGCCAACACGGGGAGATGTTGTTGGGAAACACAGTGTCTAGAAGCTGACCATTAGGGTAGTATTTTGCTTTTAGGAGTCTAGCGCATAAGGTTTCCGGCATTTGTAACAGACGCCAGGCTTGCCTCGCAAGAAGGGCCTTGTTGAACATTCTCAGGTCCTTGAAACCAATGCCGCCTAGTTTTTTGGGTCTAGTGATTTTATCCCAAGCTAACCAGTGGACTTTCCTTTGATCGTTCTCATCACCCCACCAAAAGTCTCTGATTATTTTGGTCAACTCATCACACAGTCCAGCCGGGAATTTGAAGACACTCATAGCATGGTTGGTGATGGACTGGGCGACTGCTTTTATCAAAGTCTCTTTGGCTGCCCCTGACATGTACTTTTCATTCCAGTCAGAACATTTCTTCCTGAGTTTTTCTTTTGAAGATTTCAGCTTTCCCTCTTTAATGCAACCTTCAGGGATCGGCAGACCAAGATACTTGTCTTCCAAAGTCATTTTTGCAACATCAAGGATGGCTGCGACCTCCTTTCCATCTTTATCAGAGACGTGTTGTCCAAGGAGTAGAGAACATTTTGCTGGGCTTAGTAGCTGCCCAGTTCCCTTCTCATAGAGTGTAAGCACCTCACGGATATGTTTTGCTTGCCCACTATCAGCTCTAAAAAAGAGCAGACTGTCATCTGCAAATAGAAGGTGGGATATTCCTGGTCCCTTTCTACTGATGTTGAGTTCTTGAATCAGTTTTGCAGTAATACTTCTGTTGAGGAGGGCTGAGAGACTTTCTCCTACAAGCAGAAACAGGTAAGGGGACAGTGGGTCACCTTGTCGAAGGCCTCTAGAAGGGGAGAAGCATTCCAGAAGTTTCCCATTAAATTTGACAGAGAAATTGACGGTTTTGATGCATTGCATGATCCATTTGATCCACTGTTCATTGAATCCCATGCATCTCAGTGCATCTTCAAGAAAGCCCCAGTCAACTCGATCATAGGCCTTCATTAGATCCAATTTGTAAGCGCAGAACTTTCCCGGGTTCTTGTTTCCATTTTGTAAAGCATGAAAACACTCAAAGGCGATGATGGCATTGTCGGTGATCATTCTACCGGGGACAAACGCGCTCTGGGTTTCCGAGATGATATCTTGGAGAAGCGGCCTCATTCTGTTGACAATGCATTTTGAAACTACCTTGTAAACCACGTTGCATAGACTTATTGGTCTGAAATCTTTGATGCTTTGTGGGTTCTTCATTTTTGGGATGAGGACAATAGCAGTCTCATTTACTCCTTTAGGCATCACACCCTCTTCAAAGAAATTTCTGACAGCGTTGATAATGTCCTTCTTCAGGGTTCCCCAGTTTCTTTGGTAGAAACACGCTGGAAATCCATCGGGGCCTGGAGCTTTGGTGGGGCCAATTTGGAAGAGGGCAAAGCTGATTTCATCATCAGTGAACTGGGAGCAAAGCATATTGTTGATCTCAGGGGTGATAACTTTGTGGAATAAATTTGTTACCAAGCTGGGCTGGACAGAGTGGTCGACTGTGTATAGCTCTTTGAAAAACGCGTTGGCAAATTCCTGCATTTTTGTTTCATCTTTGATCAGCTTTCCCTTGTCATCCACGAGTTGGTTGATTCTATTTTTCTTGGCTCTCCAAGTCGCCTTACGGTGGAAGTAGTTGGTGTTGCGATCGCCGGCTTGAAGCCAATTAACCCTGGACCTCTGCCTCCATTTCAGTTCTTCCTTCTCTAGAAGCTCGTCAATCTCATGACAAAGTTTCTTTGCTTTTGTCCTACTCACGCTATCATTTTTCCTGTTGGCCTGTTCAAGCTGTTTTCTCTTTATCTTAATCTGCTTGGGGATGTGACCGATGGTGCGGTTGCTCCAAGTGTGGAGGTATGACATAACACCCTGTAGGTTTTTCATGACATCCCCTAGATCATTTGGTTTATTGTGGGCTTCCCAAGCAGTGTTTATCTCATCAGAAAGACATGGTTCTCTTTCCCAGTAGGTCTCATACCTGCGTTGGTAATTAGGAGCAGTCAAAGCATTTGTAGCATCAAGATTTAAAAGAATGGGACAATGGTCAGATCTAGAGGAAGTGATGTGCATAACCTGGTGTTTAGGGAACATGTTGTACCAATCTGGACAGGCCACCACTCTGTCCAATCTCACTCTGACATTATTTGGGTCAGCTTGTTTGTTATCATACGTCCAGGGGCAACCTTTGTAGCCAAGATCATGCAGATTACAGAAGGAGAGGGTGTCTCTGAAATGTTTCATTTGGTTTTCATTTCTTTTCCTCTTGGACCAATGCTCACTCTGGTACATGCATTCATTAAAATCTCCCAACATAACCCACGGTCCAGGAAGCAATGGTTTTATCCTCCGGAGAAGACTCCACATGTTATGCCTTTCCTGTGCTTTGGGCTCTCCATACACAAAAGTACACCTCCATTTATTTGCATCAGGCATGTTACAGATTGTTACATCTATATGGTTTGTGCCCATTTTGAAAAGCTCAACTTGGATGCTATCCTCCCAGAAAAGAGCTAGGCCTCCTCCTTTTCCCTCTTCCTTAAAGGTGATCACGTTTCTAAGGCCTAACCTCCATCTAAGATTTTCTACATATTTATTATTCTGGCGTGTTTCAGAGAGAAATAGGATTTTTGGGTTGTACACACGCATGAGCCGTTCTAGTTCCTGAATTGTCGCAGCCCGGCCTAATCCGCGACAATTCCAACATAAGAGTATCATGGCTCCTGACCGGTGCGCTCCTTCGCACCGGTCAGTTGGCCAGCGGCCCCTGGGCTGGCTGCCTCCTCTTCTGCTGCTTTCTCCGAGCCTTCCTCTTCCGGTCCATCCTTCTGGTTATCTCCTGTAATCTGCACATATGATTCAGCAACCTCTTCTTCCTCCTTAGTATGATCTTGCATCTGGTTCTTCAGGTGTTGATCCTCCTCCTCTCTGAGCTTGCGGAGGTTGTCTGCTCCCAGGCACTCCTCAAGAGACGGCACTAGGTAGTAGTGTCTCTTTGAGGATGGCTGGAACTGGTGTTCAGGTCCTCTTTTTTCTAATCATCAGCATGAACCCCTTTTTTTAGATAAAGATCAGCATGAACCCCTGGAAACACATATGTTGGGTGGTGCTTTAGTGCGGTGGACTGCATCTCATGAACATTTATTGTTTTCTCTTCTGCTCTTCTAGCACAGTTTGTATTATCAGATTACTGCTTTCTGCTAATATATGCCGTCATATTTGATATTGGACATGAGATAGGTTTTCTCTTCTAAATTGCGATGAATGACTACTAAATTTCCTGCTGTTTCCGGTATGGTGATTTAATTGATGAATCTGTAGCTTCAGCAAAATGCAACAGAGCAATCATGGGTGGTGTAGGTGCGCATTGTTTCTTGATACGATTGGTTGGGTGAGGTGCTCAACAATCTTCCTTTGTATTTTAAATACTACTGTTTTATTTTACCAGGTGAATTTCCTTTGGGCATTGTTTTTTCTTATTTTGTTTTGTCCTCTTCTACTGTATCATGATCTATTATTGCTAAATTGTGCCCTCCTATAACAAGGTAAATCCAGTCCCAATTTTAATGGACGCTTATATATTTTATTTTACTGGTAGAAGCATAAATACATGGATGGAGATGTGAAATAGGCTCAATGCAACATAATTACAATGTAGATCTTGAAAATTATTAGCTGCAGAATAAGTAAAATTAGAGGTAGTGTTGAAGTGAATTAATTTGCATGTCATTCAGATTTACAAACTTTTGAAGCACCACTAGCCGTTCTATGGTTTTGTGAAGCAACAAAAGTACGAAGTATGTAGGTAGTGTAGATATAGAGCCGATTCTCCTATTACCACTTCTTTATTGAGATCCAATTAATTATGTTTTCTGTTATATATATATATATAAGGGTGACGTCCTCTCTCTCCAAGCTTGGTGCTTTTTATTTCTTTGATGATGTTGCCATTTGGATCAGCCAAATTCATTCGTGGTCCTTTTCTGGAAGGCAGCTACTCACAGCCTGTTTCAGCTGCTGCCCACCCATATATATACGCATCAATCAGACTTTTGGTCAATACCAGTTTCCATGTTTCCATATGAAAAAAGCAACCCTGCATAATGGATTGAGCTCTTGCTATAATCTTTGCGTTCGTCGTCCTTTTTCTGGAAGGCAGCTACTCACAGCCTGTTTCAGCTGATGCCCATATATATACGCATCAATCAGACTTTTGGTGAATACCAGTTTCCATGTTTCCATCTGAAAAAAGCAACGCTGCATAATGGATTGAGCTCTTGCTATAATCTTTGCGTGTTTCCTTTTGAAAAAGAAACATTAGACCATGTTGGAAGCTAATTAAACATATTTGTACGCACTGTCCGAGTGAGCTCATATTGTGTTTTACTGCGCATATTGTTCTGCAGTTGGCCATATTGTTTTTACTGTCCAAGTTGAGCAGTTCATTACATGTTGCACTCCACTCATCGACGCACAGCGGTTCATTGCTTACAATTATTCAATCATGTTTTTGGTCAGTATCAATTGCATATTTTTATTATGAAAAATCAATAGTCCATCTTTCAGTGAACTCTAGCAATATTCTTTGCATATTTCCTTCTGGGAACATTGGGTTATGGTTTTAGGCTTAGTTATGTTATAATTAGGCATATTTGTTTTGTTGTCCAAGTTAGTAAAAATGAACATCAGTCCCTGCTTAAGGTTAATCAGACATAATGTTATTACTGTCTACGTTAGGAAAATGAAAATCATATCATGTAGCTAAATCGTATTTTAGGCTAGGTTTTTCTGTGATTAGACATATTGCTTTATTATCCAAGTTTAGCATTTCAAAATAAATATCAGATCATATTTTAGGTTAACTGATAAACCTCAAATCATGAGTTTGGTGAATTTCAATTGCCTGTATTCCCATTTGGAATGTAAACATCAGATCATGTTTTAGCTTAATTTATCCTATAACTAGACATATTGTTCTTGCTGTCGCTGTTAGAAAAGATAAACATCCAGTTATGTTTTGTGTTAAGTTATCCTAAAACAAGACAGATTGCTTTTGTTATCCAAGTTGAATAGTTCGTTACATGGTTCGCTCCATTTACCAACGTGTAGCAGGCAATCGGTTATAATTATCCTTCTGCTGAAAAGTATTTCTTATTTACTTATGCTTTCATCTCCTTCTCTCGGTGGATATTTTCCAGATATGTGCCTCTCACCTGCCATGGACGAGTTTGCTTCTAAGGCGACTTCATTTCTATGGAAGGCGATATTGCAGCTGATACTTACACTCAGGGTTCTTGGTTTGCTTCTCAAGAAGATTGTCTTTCTATGGAAAGCGATGTTCCAGCGGCCTATAATGTTACTCAGAAATATTAACTAATGTTTGGTTTATGCAATGGCACCTCATGGCATGAGGCTCCGAGAATGGATTTTTGATGAAGAGTTAATGACAAGGAGCAAGAAAGGTCACATGGGTACCAAGAATATTTCTGAATACTTCGTCATCAAGGTGGCCTTTTTTACATTACAACGCCATCAATACCCAATTTGCCTTTGCAATGTGATGACCATCGGCAAGGTCCAGGGATAGACTCTGGAAAGAGTAGATGCGTCGTTGCCAAAGCCAATATTTTTTATTGGAACATTGCTATTTCAAGAGTGACAACTATGCAGGGGTTAAAAATAGTTGCCATATATGAAAGCGGCAAACCAAGCACTGAAACTAGAAATATCATATACCCACAAGTTCTTGACGATCTATAGTAGTAGTGTACTTCCACACTTGAAGGTACGGTTACTGATAAACGAACAATCTGTACCATGCGCTTAACATCTGCCTTTCCGTTTTCTTTGCATCAGGTTAGGTGCTTTCGACAGGTCGAATGCATTGATTTTCCTTTCTGATATGCACTTTCAGTTGGATGGGCGCTGTTATCTACCTGTCATCTATTTTCAGCCCTACTATGGGTTACCTATTGGTTGGGATCTACCCCTTAAGATGGCTTACACATATGCATGTGCTAGCCATGTTATGCATAAATGGTCACATGTTTGTGTTCATAGTATAAACTTTATACATAGTATTGTGTTCAAATTTTGGAACATGGGAGCATATGCTCCCTATATTTTGAAATACATCTTACACATATTTTAAATTTTATAAAAATTGAAACAAAAAATTCGCACGTACATCTTCACGTGCTAAGCACTCACAAAGTCGTTTCATAAAAAATAAACTTATCATGTGACGTGTGTAAAAAAGACAAAATTCAGTGCTAAAACAATGCTTTTCACAGGATAAATTTTCTCTTTTTTACATAGGCCACAAAAAATATTATTTTTTCGTAAAACTTGACGCACACACATATATTATGGAGATGTACATGTAGAATTTTTTGTCAAAATTTTTCCACGCTTCAAAATATGTTTTCTTGGTAGAGGGAGCATACGCACCCGGGGGCCGAATTGAATTTCCGATATATGGTATCCAAGTAAAACATTTCTACTTTTTCATTAGCTTATCTTTCTTCTCCATGAAGCTCCGATAAATCCTTCCATTCATGCTGATCTCAAATGATATGACCTTAAATCTACTGTATCTCATAACTCGCATGGCAGCAGCTACCCAAACCTGACTTGACAGACTCTATCGATCAAGTCCAATCAGATATCGCCTCCACCTTAGCCATCATACACACAATCTTCTGCGACGCTATTGGCTGGCCTTGACTGGCTTGCACCACCACATATGACAACAGTTATTACAAAAAAGCAGCCACGGGCAAACAGAGGTTGGCTCTGGTGGCTAGGTCCCTTGTGATGGAACCAGCCCACCCAGGTTCAAGTCCTAGACTTGACATGGGTGTTTGCATTTATCTGGATTTATTCCAGGATTTAACCGGCGCTATGCTTTCAGTGGTAGGTGACGTGCCCGTCAACAGCGAGACGCCAGTGGTGACTTCGTCAACCTCAATATATGCCGGCTCAGTCCCTCGGAGGTGCTCATAGGGGTAGGGTGTGCGTGCGTGCGTTCATAGGGGTGTTTGTACGTGCGTGTTTGTGAGCGTCTGCGTTGTACTGTGTTCTCAAAAAAAAAAGCAGCCACGGGCGCGGCATGCCGCCGCGCCAAGGCTTACTAGTCATAGATCATACTACGATTTTTTTAACAAACACATAAAAGACAAGACAACAGAATCTGAAGGAGTACTCAGAAATCACGAGCAGCTCAGCTTCGGAGACCATCGAGTGTACTCATGAGAGATGAGCAAGGATTCACACCTTAGAGCCTCTCCACTCATTTGGCCTCCCCACGTCGAAATCCGGACGAAACAACCGCCGGATTGGAGCGCCAAGGCTTACTAGTCATAGATCATACTACGATTTTTTTAACAAACACATAAAAGACAAGACAACAGAATCTGAAGGAGTACTCAGAAATCACGAGCAGCTCAGCTTCGGAGACCATCGAGTGTACTCATGAGAGATGAGCAAGGATTCACACCTTAGAGCCTCTCCACTCATTTGGCCTCCCCACGTCGAAATCCGGACGAAACAACCGCCGGATTGGATGAAATTAATTCATGGGGAGAACCATATTCCCAGTCGTCCACCCGGAGGTCGCCCGACAAAGTCGAAATTCAAACAAAACGTTGTCCCGCTACAAAATACGCCCAGGTCGGCAAAAGGATCAGCCACAGATCGGCGATCGGAGGGAAATTACACTGAAACAGGGGCGTCGGCAGTCCCGTCTGGCACGGCGGTGTCTGACGGTCCAGTTTCGTCACACGCCGTGGTCGAAGCGGCGGCCGTAGTCGACGTCGAAGCGGCGGCAGTCGACGTCGTAGACGATGAGGGCGAAGCACTGGCCGGAGTGGGTCGGAGGATATCGGTGCGGTGACCCTCGTACCAAATCCTCGTCTCCTCGTCCATCAGGGTTGTGTTGCCGCCCATCAGAAACACCAAGTTTGTGTTCCTCTTCTTCGCCGCGGTCGTCGTCTTCAGCAGGGCGATCCGGGCGCCTTGCTTGGCGAGCATCTCCCTCCACCTGCCGTCGAACTTGTCGTCCCTCCCGGCGGCGTGCGTCCTCGCGTCGGTCCAGCACTTGTCGAACGACGCCTGCATCCTCTCGGCGGGATGGCCCATCTTTTTCAGGTCTTTGAGCTTTTTCTGGCCGAGTTCCGGGTGGCCATCCGACGAACCTGGCGCCGGAGCGTCGTGGTTGTACTGTTCGGTTTTGCTCTTCGAGAGGCTCGTGCGGGTTTCCGTCCACTTCTCGCACTTCTCGATGCGGGAGAAGACGTTGAGAAACTTGAACGTCAAGCCGGTGTCGTCGTGGTACATGTCGAAAGCACGGCGCATCTGCGACAAAATAGGGCGTCGATATGGGTCAGTTCACGGCGATCAGTACATGCAGGGTCGACGGAGGAGCCACGGCGTATGCATACCTTGGCTTTGAAGTCTTCGCCGCTCACCGGCAGTTTTTTGAGCTCCTCCTGTATGTCGTGCCATTTGCTGCACGCCGTCTGTATGATCCCCCAATGTGTCGCCATGGCCTTGTCTCCCCGGTTCATGATCGTCTTGTTGAAGTAGGGATCGATGAGCTTGCGCTCATCGAACGCTTGCTTCACTCGAAGCCAGTACGTCTCGTGGTTCTGATTCGCCCCGGTTATGCCATTCATGGACACGGTCATCCAAGCTTCGGCGAGGCACTCCTCCTCCTTCGGCGTCCATTTGATGCGCGGTTCGGCCGGCGGCGAGTCCTTCTTCCTCTTCTTCTTCGCCTTCGGCAGGTTGGCGTCGACGACCCCGGCTTGAGTTGGTTCTTCCTCTTCTTCTTCTTCGACGGCTTGGCTTCCGTCGGCCACATCCTCCACGTACTCGTTGCGCGCCGAGACAGTCGCCGTCGCCCTCGCCTCCTCTTGCGTGAAGAACCCCGGAGTTGATCATCTCGTTCATCACCTCGTCGTTCGGCGCCGCCGTCGCACCGAACGGGAGTGGCCCTCGTCGCAGGGTCGGCGAGAAGCCCTCGTTCAGGTTGCCGCCGGCGATATCAGGCGGCGACGGCGTGAACCTGGACGGTTGGCCGTAGGTCGCCTCTTGGAACATGGCAGGCGACGACGGCGAGAAGCTCGAAGGGGAGAAAGCCGACGGGGAAGTGCTTGTACCTTGGATCGGCCACTGGCCGGGGAACCTCGCGGCGGCGCCGCGAGGATGGCCCATGCTCATGGCCATGGAGACCTTCCTCGCTTGTTCGTCCTCTGCCGCCAACGCCGCCCTCTTCGCGTTGAGTTTCTTCTCCCTCTCCACCCTGGCGCTTGTTTCGACCTGTCGCCGGAGCTCGTCCACCGCCCACTGTGCGTTGGACACACCCGGCGGCCGCTCCTTCTTTGGCCGCGACTTCCTCGGCTTCGGGGCATGGTGGTGGACGAGAAAGAGGAGGAGGAGGGGAATGGAGACGGCTACACAAATTCGGCGGGAGAGAATGGGGATATGCAAGCAAATTGAGGGAAATCGACAGGATTTGGCGGTCCAGTCGCCGACTACGAGGGTCCACAATCCCCTTTCGCGCCAAATTCTTTCGTCCGGAGTCCCCGAGCGCGCCTCGGGGGACCGTAGATGGCGTGGGCTCGCCGGATGAATTTAGGCCAAAATCCGGATGAAATCGAGGAACGGGGCGCGCGACTGGACCGAATTACGTCGTCCGGATGGGAAAAACGGCGCTCGAGGGCCAAGTCGGGGAGACGAGTGGGGATGCTCTTAAGGCCCAGAACAATTTTACCCACACAATTTTTTTTACTCGTTTTAGGGCCTTATCATACTTGTAGTGTATGAATAAATTTCCCATATTTATGGTCTACCCACTGCTTAGTACTCTCCGTCTCAAAATGTAAGGCATCTAAGTATTAGTCAGGCAAAAGTTAATATTTTTTAAGTTTAACCAAGTTTATACACAAAAATATAAACATTTACAATACTGAATCAACATAAATAGATTCACCATAAACTATATTTTCTTAATATGTCCATTCGATATTGTAGATGTAAATATATTTCTCTAAAAATTTGGTCAAAGTTAATAAAGTTTGACTTTTGACCATTTCTTAGACGCCTTACAATTTGGGACGGATGGAGTACTTAGGCCATCTCCAACGCGGCGACTCATCCTGCGGCGGCGCGTCCGGATGGGTCGCGCCGGACAAAAACACGGCTCAACGCCGTGACGCACCCCAAAAGCGGATGGTCGAGGTGTCCGGTGAAAGTGCATGGAGCCCCCATGTGTGGTTTTAGTAATTAATGACAATCCCTATGGACTAATGTTTGCATTGAGTTATATTTGTAGGAGTTGTCCATAGGCAATTCTTGAACCATTTGTTGGCTTCAAGGTTGCAATAAGAAGAATTTGATGAAGGATATCAAGTGTCAAGTATGTCTTGAAGATGAAGATGAAGTGAGCCCTCAAGTTACTTCAAGACATCAACATGTTTGTATTAGGTTGCAATAAGAAGAAATTGATGAAGGATATCAAGTGTCAAGTATGTCTTGTGATGAAGATGAAGTGAGCCCTCAAGTTACTTCAAGACATCAACATGATGAAGAATGAAGAATGAAGT
>NC_061509.1:165259160-165330298 GCF_022539505.1 Lolium rigidum | reverse complement strand
TAATCTTCCAAGCCCGGCCCACCTCTGGATTTGTCTAAAATCTGGTGATAACACTATGTGCGTTCTATTGAAAGGTCGTATGACAAGATGATCGAGGCGACAAAACCCGTTCAATCGGGTATCAGGGAGATAAAAGGGATACACAGTGTCTACCAGCTCGGACAACAACCCGTTCAATCGGTCGCCCCTCTCAAGGTGTTTGACGGGAAGACCGTTCAAAGTTCTCGACAAGACGCAACCGATTACGCCTTAGCTGAACGAGCATATCGGTTTGTTCAAGGGAAAGATTTGGTCGAGAATCTCGGGAAGGTACCAACAAGTATGCGTAACTTGCATTCGTGGTACCTTAAGGCCTCAAAGGAAGGGATCGAGACTATCATGGTGCGAGTTAGGGAAGAGCACTACTTCCGGGAGTACTGTGTGAACGTTGACTTCGCCGAACTCTTTCGGTTATACAATCTCCGGGCCCTCGACAAATCAATCATCGGTTGCTATTGTCCGTAAGTGATTTATTTATTTAATTTGAGAAGTCGTTCATTGTCCGCAGATTATAATCTTTTGTGCGCTATATTATGCGGATCGAAGATGCTCGAATGCAAAAGGGACGATATCACAGACATTGGGTTCATTGACCCGCACACAATGCATGTTAAAACCATAGAGAATCCCCTCTATAACAAGGATACACCGCAGACTTTGCTAAGGTTTTTGAAGCGACAACGTGACAAAAAGCTAATACTTTGGCCTTACAACTTCGAGTGAGTCTTACTGTCTTATAACACATTATATTTTGCTCACCGTATGTCAAAATTTCCACTAATGACTTATGTATATGACACTACATATTGAAACGTGCGTAGGTTTCACTTTATTCTTCTCGTCATCAATTTGGAAATTGGAGAAGTTCAAGTCTTGGACTCACTAAGCAAAAAAAAGGATCTATACTTGTCTTGTTTTTTAATGTTCAGAAGGTAATTTTAATTCTTATCGGTTTGTTTCGTTAATTTCCTGCTTTGAACTAATTGATGACTCTTTTATGTATTTTCTTTTGTCGAGCAGCGTATGGCAAACTTTCATCAAGGAAGATACGTCCCGTGAATGGACACCGAAGCTGCGATGGCGTGCGAAAGTAAGTAGTACTACCTAGGTCCACACACCTTTTAATTATCATACTTGACTATTGTTTGATTGAATTATATTCTTGTAAAGAAATGCCCGCAACAACCTCCGGGAACCGATCTCTGTGGATTCTTCGTTTGCGAGTACATCCGCAGAATTATCAACGAGAGAACGAATAATGAAAGAAATAAAGAGGTACAAAAACAATCTTCACAAATTTGTTTTGTTATCATAAGTTGTGCTGAGTTTCAGTAATAGTTGTTTCATGTATTCATTTGTATCTTATTCTTTTATAGTTGGCAAGAAAGCGGAACAAGCTCTCAATCGATGACCGCTTCATAGCAATAGACGAGGAATTGGCGGGATTTTTCCTTCGGGACGTCATACCACCACTCGCAGAGTTCCACTATGAATGAAGATGTACATGTTACATATATAGTTGACTCGAAGAGTACCACTATGCTACATGTAATAGACATATATAGAGTACGCCTCGGAGAGTACCACTATATATGCATGAAGATCGATCTTCATGCATAGTGCTACTTAATTTGCGATCTTATGCAATAACATGTGTGTTATATTATATGCACCAACTTGCTATGCATCATCTTGATCTTCATGTACTACCTAAACCCAAACGCGTTTCGGTGCATCGACGCGATATGAATCAAACCGATATCCCTAAACCTCTCCAAAACCCTAAAAAGCCAATTCTCGCCGCGGCAGAGATTTGGGCAAATTCCCTGCCGCGGGGGAACCTTTGGTACCGGTTCGTATTACCAACCGGTACCAAAGATCCTTAGCCCTGAGCTCTCCTGGTGGCCCACGTGGAGGCCCGTTTTATACCGGTTCGTAAGCAACCGGTACGAAAGGGGGGGGCTTTAGTGCCGAATAATTTGTACCGGTTGCAAAACCGGTACGAATGCCCCTCTGGAACCGGTACGCATGAGAGATTTTCTACTAGTGCGTGTCATCTATTTAGATCCATGAGTTCTCTCACATCATTTCTCTTCGCGCGACTATGTCTAACCAAAACAGAGTTTCCCAGCACCATTAGTGGATTTAATCGGCAGGAAATCCATGGCAACCTTTCCAAGCTCATGGATGTGAAATCTGGACTAGTAAATATCACGGTGTCATGATGGGCGACGCCTTATGCATGAAGCACATAAACAATACCAAGCAACAGCTGGTCAACATCGAGAGAACCCGATGGTGGTCTAAAAATGCAAATGAATGTAATCATTCATGTTGACACTTTCCTTTCCTGCTTCTCACGAGCGTACACAACACGGTGCATTTGACTCGATTTATGTACCTTAAGTTTGTGGAAAGGTGCATGAAACGAACAAACATATGACCTTTTGATCGAGTGAATAGCATAAAACCACCACATTGATGGCGAAATTTACCGTATACTACCAGTTTACGTTTGCGGGACAAAAAACCACCATATTTTGCTCGGCTTTTTACGGAATGCCCTAAATCCAAATTGATCCGAAATTGACACAGTTTTTACCAGTGGGGTCTGCTGTAAGTGATGATGTGGCAGGAATCTGTGAGATGGAGAGGGACCCATATAATAGTTCAATTAAAAAATCCAAAAAATCTGTAAAAAAAAAGATCCCAAACCGTCCCGCACCCGCACGCGCCCGCACGTCGCCGCCTGGCCGTGCCCGTCGGCCGCCGCGGACCTCGCCGAGCCCGCCCGCCGCCGCCTCGCCGTGCCCGTGCGCCGCCGTGGACATCGCCGATCCCGCCCGTCGCCGCCTCACCGTGCCCATCCGCCGCCCCCTCGCCGCGCCCTCCCGTCAGGCCGCCGCCGCGAGCTCCTCCGGCAAGGCCGCCGCAGCTCACCACCGGTGCGGGCCCCCGCCTCCCATCAAAGCGTCGCCGCCTTCCCCTTTTCTCGCTGTTGTAATAACCCAGAACATAGGAACAACGAAGGGTAGATTTAGAAATGGGATGTGCATTTCATCGCAAAACGGGGGAAATTTTCGCGCTTTATTGCAACTAAACCTAAGAGGGATCGAGGTTCTCTCTCATTTTGCACTTAGGGTTAGGCAATGTGAGTTAGGAAAATTTCGACATGATCTCTTTTGTATCTTGTTGATTTGGGGAATTGATTTCATTTGACAAGTGTTAATATATTTAACAATAAGCATTGAACAATATAAAAATAGAATTCATCATTTAAAACACAACTTATGAATTCAAAACAACTTTGAATTTCAAAGTGAATAATAAATACAATATTTATTACAGAATATAAATATTACATAAAGCAAAAGTTCATAAACAAAAACTTGGGCTTTATTGATATCACAACACAGATTACAAAGTCTTTACAATATTCTTGATACAAGAATGGATGAATAATAATCAGAAATGAAAAATAAAGATTACAATTTGTTCCTAAACTAAAACCTAGACTAAATGCTTGAAGAACATCTTCTGGTCATATTCACCTTCAAACCTGCAAAACAAATAACAGGTGCTAGCCAGAATATAAGTGTTAGAAATTCAGTTTGGACAGTTAACAATAATCACTGAAATTCAGTTTGGACAGTAAAATTTGACACTGCACACTTGTGCTTGTCCAAAACCTGGACAGCACAAGATAGGAATAGGCCGACCAACACTGAGCAGGCCACAAGGGGCTCAAGTTTCCACATATGAAGGCTGTTGCTAACCAAGCAACGAGCAAGGCAATGCAAGGGATGAGTCACAAAGTAACCAGGCCTTGTGTGTCATGGCCGGAGTAAAAGTAGAGATGATATAAAAGGATTACAAACCCTAGAACCGAGTGCACGATCGACCGGATAGGATTCCCCGGGTAAGGGTGAAGTTAGAGCAACACATAGTTCATCCGAGTTCTTGCTCAAGAACAGCACAAACACACACAAAACCTCAGCCATCGAAATCATGGTGACCTAGAGGATCAACCGGAATCTGGAGGTGAAGGGCTTTGCACAAACCACAAGACTGCAACAACAAAATATTTCTTTCTAGGAGCTGGAACAAGGTATACCTAATTCCTGGAAGAGATCCAATGGATCTGATCCATCATATGCATGAACTAAGCATGGGATGAGCAGATGCTCATATGGGTAGATCATCACTTGGTTTTCACCAAGGATTACCGCTGATCAAAAGCTACTAAGATAGAAACCATCCGGATACGGATCATGTGCACAGTAGCTAGAAATCATGCACGGATGCACACACTAGCAAGATCACATGCACGAGATAGCACCAAGTAGATAGCAAAGATTAGCAGCCAAGACTACACAGAAAATCCTAAGCATACAACCATCGAAACCCTAGATTTCTTCACGAGGCAAGCATATTGGCATTCATACTTAATATGATTCCCAAATATGCAAGCAAAGATGAGTAGCCAACAAGATCCAACCAACCATGTGAGCAACCAGATCGGTAGCAAGGCTACCGAGGTCACATCACACTTAGCACAAATTAAGAGAAACCCAAATAGATCACATCACTATCCAGAAATGGATTCGGACTTTAATTGCTTGTAAAAGAATCATGAACAGCAAAATCATATACAAGCAAGTCATTTAAATCATCACTGCATAAGCCAGTTCATCATAATTTAAGTAATCCAAGCATGAATTTATCACAGATCCATGCTAAGCACTGACAGCAGCATACTGTTAAGCAACACAGTTTAATCCATAACCACTAGAACAAGTCTAGATAATTAAGTAAGCAACAGCATAGTGATGCTTGAGCATCAGCATCACAAGGAAATTGAATCACTTAGCCACAGTATTAATCAGTAAGACATCACTGACATTGAATTGATCAAATGGATCAATAGCTTACACAGGAGGCACAGAAGCACCTTGATACGTCTCCAACGTATCGATAATTTCTTGTGTTCCATGCCACATTATTGATGTTATCTACATGTTTTATGCACACTTTATGTCATATTCGTGCATTTTCTGGAACTAACCTATTAACAAGATGCCGAAGTGCCGATTCGTTGTTCTCGCTGTTTTTGGTTTCAGAAATCCTAGTAACGAAATATTCTCGGAATCGGACGAAATCAACGCCAAAGATCTTAGAATCCCCGGAAGCATCCAGAACACACCGGAGAGGTCGAGAGGGGGCCACAGGGCCACCAAACCCTAGGCCGGCGCGGCCGGAGGGGGGCCGCGCCGCCCTATGGTGTGGCCCCCCGTCGGCCCTCCTGCGCCGCCTCTCCGCCTATATAAAGCCCCCGACCCGAAAACCTCGGGGCGTTCGACGAAAACCACAAAAACCTTCCGGAGCCGCCGCCATCGCGAAGCCAAGATCTGGGGGACAGGAGTCTCTGTTCCGGCACCCTGCCGGAGCGGGGAAGTGCCCCCGGAAGGCTTCTCCATCGACACCGCTGCCATCTCCACCGCCATCTTCATCACCGCTGTCTGCTCCCATGAGGAGGGAGTAGTTCTCCATCGAGGCTCGGGGCTGTACCGGTAGCTATGTGGTTCATCTCTCTCCTATGTGCTTCAGTACAATAATCTCATGAGCTGCCTTACATGATTGAGATTCATATGATGATGCTTGTAATCTAGATGTCATTATGCTAGTCAAGTGAGTTTTACTTATGTGATCTCCGGAGACTCCTCGTCCCACGTGTGTAAAGGTGACAGTGTGTACACCGTGTGGGTCTCTTAGGCCATATTTCACAGAATACTTATTCACTGTTGAAGAGCATAGTGAGGTGCTTATTTATATCTCTTTATGATTGCAATGTGTTTGTATCACAATTTATCTATGTGCTACTCTAGTGATGTGTTATTAAAGTAGTTTTATTCCTCCTGCACGTGTGCAAAGGTGACAGATGTGTGCACCGTGTTAGTACTTGGTTTATGCTATGATTATGATCTCTTGTAGATTATGAAGTTAACTATTGCTATGATATATTGATGTGATCTATTCCTCCTACATATGCATGAAGGTGACGAGTGTGCATGCTATGCTAGTACTTGGTTTAGTCTTTTGATCTATCTTACACTAAAGGTTACTAAAATATGAGCATTATTGTGGAGCTTGTTAACTTCGGCATTGAGGGTTCGTGTAATCCTACGCAATGTGTTCATCATCCAACAAAAGTGTAGAGTATGCATTTATCTATTCTGTTATGTGATCAATGTTGAGAGTGTCCACTAGTGAAAGTGTAATCCCTAGGCCTTGTTCCTAAATACTGCTGAGTTACTACTCGCTTGTTTATCGTACTCTCTGCGTTACTACTTGCTACATTACTACTCGCTTGTTTACTTGTCCTGGGCAAAGCACTTTTCTGGTGTCGTTGCCGTTGCTACTACTTATTCATACCACCTGTATTTCACTATCTCTTCGCCGAACTAGTGCACCTATTAGGTGTGTTGGGGACACAAGAGACTTCTTGCTTTGTGGTTGCAGGGTTGCATGAGAGGGATATCTTTGACCTCTTCCTCCCCGAGATCGATAAACCTTGGGTGATCCACTTAAGGGAAACTTGCTCGCTGTTCTACAAACCTCTGCTCTTGGAGGCCCAACACTGTCTACAAGAATAGAAGCTCCCGTAGACATCAAGCACTTTTCCGGCGCCGTTGCCGGGGAGGAAAGGTAAAAGGCTCTCATACTACGGTCTCGGGTAAAGTATTTTTCCGGCGCCGTTGTGTGTGTGCTCGAAGCTATTTCCTTTAGATCCTGCAATTGCATCTTGTTGTTTCTTGTTTACACTAGTTTGGCATAATGTACAAGAGTGAGCTTCTTATTCTATTTCCTGATTTAAAACATGGATTGTTTGATGCGAAAATTAAAAAACCTATGAAATCTTCTTTGCATGCTGGTAGTAATATTAGTATGAACGCTTTGAACACCATTGTTGACAATAATATAGAAAGTTCTAAGCTTGGGGAAGCTGGTTTTCATGATATTTTTAGTCCCCCAAGCATTGAGGAGAAAATTTTCTTTGATGATACTTTGCCTCCTATTTCTGATGATGATAATGATAGTGGTCTTTTTGTGCTACCTACTATGGAGAGTAAATTTTATTGTGATTATACTATGCCTCCTACACTTGATGAGAATAATAATGATAGCTACTTTGTTGAATTTGCTCCCACTACAACTAATAAAATTGATTATGCTTATGTGGAGAGTAATAATTTTATGCATGAGACTCATGATAAGAATGCTTTATGTGATAGTTATATTGTTGAGTTTGCTCATGTTGCTACTGAAAGTTATTATGAGAGAGGAAAATATGGTTGTAGAAATTTTCATGTTACTAAAATGCCTCTCTATGTGCTGAAATTTTTGATGCTACGCTTGTTTTATCTTCCTATGCTTGTTACTTTGCTCTTCATGAACTTGTTTATTTACAAGATTCCTATGCATAGGAAGCATGTTAGACTTAAATATGTTTTGAATTTGCCTCTTGATGCTCTCTTTTGCTTCACATACTATCTCTTGCGAGTGCATCATTAAAACTGCTGAGCCCATCTTAATGGCTATAAAGAAAAGAACTTCTTGGGAGATAACCCATGTGTTATTTTGCTACAGTACTTTGTTTTATATTTGTGTCTTGGAAGTTGTTTACTACTGTAGCAATCTCTCCTTATCTTAGTTTTGTGTTTTGTTGTGCCAAGTAAAGTCTTTGATAGTAAAGTAAGTACTAGATTTGGATTACTGCGCAGAAACAGATTTCTTTGCTGTCACGAATCTGGGTCTAATTCTCTGTAGGTAACTCAGAAAATTATGCCAATTTACGTGAGTGATCCTCAGATATGTACGCAACTTTCATTCAATTTGAGCATTTTCATTTGAGCAAGTCTGGTGGCCTAATAAAATCCATCTTTACGGACTGTTCTGTTTTGACAGATTCTGCCTTTTATTTCGCATTGCCTCTTTTGCTATGTTGGATGAATTTCTTTGATCCATTAATGTCCAGTAGCTTTATGCAATGTCCAGAAGTGTTAAGAATGATTGTGTCACCTCTGAACATGTTAATTTTTATTGTCCACTAACCCTCTAATGAGTTGTTTCGAGTTTGGTGTGGAGGAAGTTTTCAAGGGTCAAGAGAGGAGGATGATATACTACGATCAAGAAGAGTGAAAGCTCTAAGCTTGGGGATGCACCCGGTGGTTCACCCCTGCATATATCAAGAAGACTCAAGCGTCTAAGCTTGGGGATGCCCAAGGCATCCCCTTCTTCATCGACAAATTATCAGGTTCCTCCCCTGAAACTATATTTTTATTCGGTCACATCTTATGTACTTTACTTGGAGCGTCTATTTGTTTGTTTCTATTTTTGTTTGTGTTTGAATAAATTGGATTACATCATGCTTGTGTGGGAGAGAGACACGCTCCGCTGGTTCATATGAACACACGTGTTCTTAGCTCATAATATTCATGGCGAAGTTTCCTCTTCGTTAAATTGTTATATGGTTGGAATTGGAAAATGATACATGTAGTAATTGCTATAAATGTCTTGGGTAATATGATACTTGGCAATTGTTGTGCTCATGTTTAAGCTCTTGCATCATATGCTTTGCACCCATTAATGAAGAAATACATAGAGCATGCTAAAATTTGGTTTGCATATTTGGTTTCTCTAAGGTCTAGATAATTTCTAGTTTTGAGTTTGAACAACAAGGAAGACGGTGTAGAGTCTTATAATGTTTACAATATGTCTTTTATGTGAGTTTTGTCTGTACCGTTCATCCTTGTGTTTGTTTCAAATAAGCCTTGCTAGCCTAAACCTTGTATCGAGAGGGAATACTTCTCATGCATCCAAAATACTTGAGCCAACCACTATGCCATTTGTGTCCACCATACCTACCTATACTACATGGTATTTTCCCGCCATTCCAAAGTAAATTGCTTGAGTGCTACCTTTAAAATTCCATCATTCACCTTTGCAATATATAGCTCATGGGACAAAATAGCCTTAAAAACTATTGTGGTATTGAATATGTAATTATGCACTTTATCTCTTATTAAGTTGCTTGTTGTGCGATAACCATGTTCACTGGGGAACGCCATCAACTCATTGTTGAATTTCATGTGAGTTGCTATGCATGTTCGTCTTGTCGGAAGTAAGGGCGATCTACACTGAGTTGAATGGTTTGAGCATGCATATTGTGAGAGAAGAACATTGGGCCGCTAACTAAAGCCATGATTCATGGTGGAAGTTTCAGTTTTGGACAAATATCCTCAAATCTCTAATGAGAAAAGAATTAATTGTTGTCAAATGCTTAAAGCATTAAAAGAGGAGTCCATTATCTGTTGTCTATGTTGTCCCGGTATGGATGTCTAAGTTGAGAATAATCAAAAGCGAGAAATCCAAATGCGAGCTTTCTCCTTAGACCTTTGTACGAGGCGGCATGGAGGTACCCCTTTGTGAAACTTGGTTAAAGCATATGTATTGCGGTGATAATCCAGGTAGTCCAAGCTAATTAGGACAAGGTGCGGGCACTATTGGTACACTATGCATGAGGCTTGCAACTTATAAGATATAATTTACATGATGCATATGCTTTATTACTACCGTTGACAAAATTGTTTCATGTTTTCAAAATCAAAGCTCTAGCACAAATATAGCAATCGATGCTTTTCCTCTATGAGGACCATTCTTTTACTTTCAATGTTGAGTCAGTTCACCTATTTCTATCCACCTCAAGAAGCAAACACTTGTGTGAACTGTGCATTGATTCTTACATACTTGCATATTGCACTTGTTATATTGCTTTACATTGACAATTATCCATGAGATATACATGTTATAAGTTGAAAGCAACCGCTGAAACTTCATCTTCCTTTGTGTTGTTTCAATACCTTTACTTTGAATTATTGCTTTATGAGTTAACTCTTATGCAAGACTTATTGATGCTTGTCTTGAAGTGCTATTCATGAAAAGTCTTTGCTTTATGATTCACTTGTTTACTCATGTCATACATATTGTTTTGATCGCTGCATTCACTACATATGCTTTACAAATAGTATGATCAAGTTTATGATGGCATGTCACTCCGGAAATTATCTTTGTTATCGTTTTACCTGCTCGGGACGAGCGAGAACTAAGCTTGGGGATGCTGATACGTCTCCAACGTATCGATAATTTCTTGTGTTCCATGCCACATTATTGATGTTATCTACATGTTTTATGCACACTTTATGTCATATTCGTGCATTTTCCGGAACTAACCTATTAACAAGATGCCGAAGTGCCGGTTGTTGTTTTCTCGCTGTTTTTGGTTTCGAAATCCTAGTAACGAAATATTCTCGGAATCGGACGAAATCAACGCCAAAGATCTTAGAATCCCCGGAAGCATCCAGAACACACCAGAGAGGTCAGAGGGGGGCCACAGGGCCACCAAACCCTAGGCTGGCGCGGCCAGAGGGGGGGCCGCGCCGCCCTATGGTGTGGCCCCCTGTCAGCCCTCCTGCGCCGCCCTCTCCGCCTATATAAAGCCCCTGACCTGAAAACCTCGGGGCGTTCGACGAAAACCACAAAAACCTTCCAGAGCCGCCGCCATCGCGAAGCCAAGATCTGGGGGACAGGAGTCTCTGTTCCGGCACCCTGCCGGAGCGGGGAAGTGCCCCGGAAGGCTTCTCCATCGACACCGCTGCCATCTCCACCGCCATCTTCATCACCGCTGCTTGCTCCCATGAGGAGGGAGTAGTTCTCCATCGAGGCTCGGGGCTGTACCGGTAGCTATGTGGTTCATCTCTCTCCTATGTGCTTCAATACAATAATCTCATGAGCTGCCTTACATGATTGAGATTCATATGATGATGCTTGTAATCTAGATGTCATTATGCTAGTCAAGTGAGTTTTACTTATGTGATCTCCGGAGACTCCTCGTCCCACGTGTGTAAAGGTGACAGTGTGTACACCGTGTGGGTCTCTTAGGCCATATTTCACAGAATACTTATTCACTCGTTGAAGAGCATAGTGAGGTGCTTATTTATATCTCTTTATGATTGCAATGTGTTTGTATCACAATTTATCTATGTGCTACTCTAGTGATGTGTTATTAAAGTAGTTTTATTCCTCCTCGCACGTGTGCAAAGGTGACAGTGTGTGCACCGTGTTAGTACTTGGTTTATGCTATGATTATGATCTCTTGTAGATTATGAAGTTAACTATTGCTATGATATATTGATGTGATTTATTCCTCCTACATATGCATGAAGGTGACAGTGTGCATGCTATGCTAGTACTTGGTTTAGTCTTTTGATCTATCTTACACTAAAGGTTACTAAAATATGAGCATTATTGTGGAGCTTGTTAACTCCGGCATTGAGGGTTCGTGTAATCCTACGCAATGTGTTCATCATCCAACAAAAAGTGTAGAGTATGCATTTATCTATTCCGTTATGTGATCAATGTTGAGAGTGTCCACTAGTGAAAGTGTAATCCCTAGGCCTTGTTCCTAAATACTGCTGAGTTACTATCGCTTGTTTACTTGTACTCACTGCGTTACTACTGCTACATTACTACTGCTTGTTTACTGTCCTGGGCAAAGAACTTTTTTGGTGTCGTTGCCGTTGCTACTACTTATTCATACCACCTGTATTTCACTATCTCTTCGCCGAACTAGTGCACCTATTAGGTGTGTTGGGGACACAAGAGACTTCTTGCTTTGTGGTTGCAGGGTTGCATGAGAGGGATATCTTTGACCTCTTCCTCCCTGAGATCGATAAACCTTGGGTGATCCACTTAAGGGAAACTTGGTGCTGTTCTACAAACCTCTGCTCTTGGAGGCCCAACACTGTCTACAAGAATAGAAGCTCCCGTAGACATCACACCTCACAGGCACCACTGGCACTCACAAGTGTCACTGATACACAGCAGCACACCTAGACAAGCAAGTATGATAGTCCAGTAAGCATAGCAAGCTCATAAGCATGAACAGCATAGCATAGCAAGCTCATAAGCATGAACAGCATAGCATAGCAAGCTTGTAAGCAAGTACAGAGTAGCATAGCAATACCAGAGCATGCTAGGAGCAGCAGACAAGCAACAAATGGCAGGCAAAGGAAGCAAAGCAACACTGGCCAGTACCAGAAATTTGTAGATTGGCCATAATTTACAGAAAATAGAAGCACATATAGCTCAGGTAGCAATTGCAGGGATCTGTATGATCATAGGATCATCAGAGAGCAGTAGAACAAAAGGAGGAAGAAGCACAGTAGCTTGGGAGGAGCTCAGTCATGGAAAGGAGAAGGAGGAGAAGCAGCACACACTTACATGCGCCTGGTGGCAGAGGCTATGGCATGGCGAGGCAGTGCTCGCGCGGCCATAGCAGCTGCAAAGCCAGGGTAGGCGCCGGAGTTACGCCGACGAGCACGAACACCACCACGAGCAACACGGCACGGGGACGACGGCACGAGTGCATCGCGAGCGGCATCCGCGCCAGGTCGGTCTCAGGAGCGCGCACGTCGACGGTGAGGGCGAGAGTCACCGGAGACCACCAAATCGCCCAAGGCGATTCTCCAGTGGATCCAGAGCGGAGGCGATTCGCCAGGAGAGGAAGAAATCGGAGAGACCACGCGGACGGATCGATAGATCGTCTCGCGGCGGTCAAGATCCGGTAGGTGGCTACGACAGGGGAACAAGGAGATGGCCGGAGCAGGGCGGCGGCCATGGCGGCGACGCCATCGCCACGGGCATCGCGAGAGGTTAGGGTTAGGACGAGTGAGAGAGAGGGACGCGTGAGTGGGCGAGGTGGGCCGCTTCGGCGCCACCGAGCCACTATGGGGCAAGCCTTAATGGGCTGTCCCATGGGCTTAGATTATTGGGCTGGGCCCAATAAGGTCCAGGGGGTATTTTAGTCTTTTAACATTTAATAAAAAGCCCAAAACTTTACCAAATTTTAATAAATCAAATACAACTCTAAAAATCCATTAAAAATTGGATTAATGAATGAAAAATAAACCTTAACAAAAATAAAATATGAAATGGAATTTATGAAACAAATTCAAAATTATGAATTTTAAGAATTTAAATAATAACTTGGAATTTAAAATTATTATTTCCTTGTATTTAAAATTCAAGGAAAAATCTCAAATAAGTTCAAATACTTATTTTCAAACATTTCAAAATGAAATTCTATTATTCCAAGTCATTTCTTTTGTAAAAGGGTATTTTCCCAGAAAAAAATACTATATTCCTTTTTATTCCAAAAACTATAGAGATCACTTTATAATTTCAAATTATTTCTGGAATGACTAAGGAAATCACCAAGTAAATAGTTTTACTTTGAATTGTTGTACTTTGTGTGAATTAAAATGGTTTATACTTCTAAATCAATTGTAAATTACCGTCAAAGACATAAATCTTAATACAACCCTTAATTGTGATAACTCCACGGGGAAAGGGATTCAACATAAAATAATACATCCATGATTGCATTATTTGGATTTTATAACATTGTCCTTACCGGACAATGATGCTTCTTACAGAACCCGAGGTCCAGGTTCCATCAACTGCATTGAACTGCACTATCTCGCAGTCCACAGGCAAGTTCACCCTTGCTCATGTCAACTTGATTATTTTCTACTACTTTAATGCAAAGCTATATACTTATCATTCCTGCATCGCAAATGAAATGTTATTTTCCAATTATGAATATGACTATGTGGCTGGCAATGGAACCATGGTATGTGTTGATATGGTGGAGGTTCCATTGCAATGGGTTATATCACCCTAGGATTAAATTACCAATGCCGTCCAGTGATTCTAGCGCCGTACAAACCGCGTTGACCATGAGATCTATAATGGCTGCGGGGAAGCTAGTCGTATCTTTTCCCTTCGCACGCCAACGGATTGGTAGAGACGGTGGGGTGCTTGGAGGCACTGCCGCAATAGGTTGGGAAATCCTTTTAAATCCCCATCCATTAGTGATGTTAATCTCTACCATCTATGAAGGATTGTCCGGAGTACACCATGAGTAAAGCCGTATTATCGGGGAAGTCTACCGGAGGTGTACGGTTGGACAAAAGGGTGGGTTTGCGGTCGCGGAGAAGACGGTGTGGGCTTGGATCTTTATACCTGGCCTCACACCAAAGGAAGTGTGAACGGGGGCAAGTCCTCGCGGATGGCAAAAAGGGTGAGATCTCTTGTGGGAAAAGTAACGCACCTCTGCAGAGTGTATCAAATTGTGGCTGTCACTCCTTGTTCCGGGAAGGGAACTGCGATCGCGGCGAGAAAGGAACTCCACGAAGTTCCGGTCAACTCCGTGAAGACCGACGGGCATAGTTTTCATAATAAAAGCAACCTTTTGAAGAAATGATTGCAAAACATGCATTGACCCGAGATTTCCTGATCAATGGTCGTAGCTAGTGCATCAAACACCTTTTTATTCTTTTAGAACTTGCTGAGTACCTCTGTACTCACTTTCTTTCGACACCCTTGCTAGACTGTGATCCGGAAGTGGAGGCCATCAACGATGGAGCACCAGAAGGAAGTTACGAGCTGGTCTACTAAGAACCTGATCTTACTGGTGGAGGGGAAGGCGTAGACTATGGGATAGTCTACGGACCAGATGACACGGAGGTGGAGGAGTAGTGACATACCCTAGCATCATAGAGCCGAGCAACGTAGAACTTACCTAAATAAGTTGTTGAGCTCTCTTTTATATTGTGATGAGTTGTAATCGTACTTAAGTAGTATCTTAGGGTGTTCTCATAGGACCTGTGAGAATACCAACTTGTTAAGACAATGTTTGTAATAAAGTATGGAGTGTTATGACCTGCAATGTTTCTGTTGTACCACTCTGAGGGATATGACAATTTGTGAAGAAGTCCCTTCACAAAGATCATATCAACGACTTGTATACTACAACATGCAGTGGTATGCTGGGTCACCGCAGCTGTCCGGCGTCTCCAAGATCGAGCCCACCGCGTCGCTGCACATGGAGCTGCTCTTCACCGGCGCCCTGCTCGCGAGCGAGGGGAGCTGCCGGCAGGCTCGGCGCGAGGCGCGCGGCGGCGGGGTCTCCGGCGTGGCACGCAACGGCGGGCGAGCGGCGGTGGGATCCGCGGCGGGCGCGGCGGGCCGGCACGGGCCGGGCGCGCGGTGGCGGACGTGCACGGCGGCGAACCGGTGGGCAGCGGCACGACCGACGGCACGGCACGGGCGCCGCCGCTACGCTCCTGCTCGCGGCCGAAGGCCGGCCCCCTACCTCCACGCCTCCCCTGCTCCACTCGTGTGAGGGCGCCGCAGAGCGCCGCCGCCGCAGGCCCTCTTGGCGTCGTGGCGGAGCTCCCCGACGGGGCTGGGGAGGGGGGCGCGGCCACGGGCCATGGCACGCCGGCGGGAATGGGGCGGGGGGCCGACCGGCGGTGAGCTGAGGCGGCCTGGACGGAGAAGCGCGCGGCGGCGTCCCGGCCGGAGAAGCGCGCGATGGCGGCCTGAGAAGCACGGTCGGGTCCGGATTGGGAAGCAGATGGTCTCTCCTTTTTTTTTTTCCATGCTTTTAATTTTTTTTAATGTTGCCTGACAGGTGGGACCAAGGTCCACGTTAGCAGTTTCACTAACTGTGATGCCACCTCAGCCCTGACTAGTCAAATTCCCCGTCAATTCGCGTTCAATTCGGGTTTAGGGCATTCCGTAAAAAACCAAGCAAAATGTGGTGGTTTTCTGTCCCGCAAACGTAAAGTGGTAGTATACGGTAAATTTCGCCATCAATGTGGTGGTTTTATGCTATTCACTCCTTTTGATCTAATTTATGGTGGTTTTGTTAGTTGTCATCACAAATCAAAGGGGTGATGATTTACTAGAGCCACGAGTGTTGATAAATGTCTATTGTAAAACTACTTTAGTGGCTCCAACACCACATGCAATTTGCATGCCAACTTGTGGAAACTACATCATTTGGGCCTTCACAGAATGGTTTCTGTGATTTTATAGATGTCAATGCCCATTTAACTAGATTATGGTCCTATATGCGTATCCTCCCAAGTTCACGATAATTCTCCAAATATATTACTAACGGTGAACAATACACACTAACCTTCACAATAAACGTACACATAGTTGAAAGGACCCTCTTATATGGAACATGCATCTATAACTACTTCGAGGAAGCAAGGTACTCCGTAATTCCTAAGCCGCCAAATGACAACAGTTCTACTCTGAGAGTCATGCTCACCAAGCCATCCTTGCACGACTTAGGAATTACGAAGGATGGGAAGTCACGCACAACCGACCAAGCTATTATGCAACTTTCTATGCATCACTCCATATACAACCTCTTGTTTGATAACTCCAAAAATCATGCCTTTCTTTTGCGTGCTGCAAAAAATCCATGTGCTTAAGATGTCTTGGAAATTCAGATTACGTTGCACCTTAATTGCGCATTTTCTTGAACTAATGTGTTTGATAATCTAGGCAGACCGTTAGATTGTGACACTAGCTTCTATTACCTGGGCATCCTTTGGCCCGGGATAAGAAAACCCCGGTGCTAAAATTCAGGCCCATCTTGTCCCGGTCAAAATCCCAACAGCTTGGCAGGTCTAACCCAGCATTTGGGCCTAAATTTCATGTGCAGGCCTGGGATTTTTGTTCCGGGCTGCCCTGTAGTTTCAATGGTTGGTTTGGCTGCCGGTTATCTCCACCCATGCTGAAATGTAGTACCTCGTCTCAGGGCATCTCCAACCATGCGATCCAAACGGACGTTTTGGGCCGTCCGTTTTGCTTCATTTTGGGTGGCCGCGCGGATACCTGGACAGCGGCCCGCGTCCGCGTGTCCGTTTGGGTCACACGCTGCGCCCAACGCGCGAACGCATCGCAAATGTAACAAAATAAAAAATATGAAAATGAAAAAGGAAAACAACAAAAAATAAATTGAAACTAGTGGTTCATTAAACTTAGCCCTATTTTGGGCAATTTTTACACAAAAGAAAGCCCTATATGGGCTATAAACTAAAAAAAAGCAAACCCTAGCAAGGGTTTGCGAGCACGGTGGCCGCCGACAGTACTACTCCCAGTAGTACTCGTCGTCGATGAGGACGACGCCCCCCGGCGGCGACGCGCTGTTCCGGCTGGACACGCCGGAGGGCGCTGGGAACTCCGACCAGGGTGACCACTGCGCCCTTTCCCAGGCGGAGTGCGGGTCCGGAGGGCTCGCCGGTCTGCACAGTCGTGCCCTCCGCGCTGACTCCTTCCGGAGCTGCTCCTCCGCTGCGGCCTGCAGCTCCGCCTCCTGCCGGAGCGCGGCCCGACGCTCCTCCTCCTCCCGGAGCGCCTCCTGGCGCGTGGCCTCCTCCTCCTCGAGAGCCTTCTCGAGAAGGCCCACGCCTCCGCCTGGGTGTCCTCCTGGGCAGAGGTGTTGGTGTTGGCGCGACGCACCACGGGCGCCCCCACGCACGAACGCACCGCCCCGTGCGCCCGTAGGAGGAACCCAGACCCAGCCATTGAATTGATGATGATCCGGTAGCACACATGCTAGGTTAGGCGGCTGTAGCAGCTTGTGCTACTGTTGGCTTGCATCGAGCGGCGCGGTGGCCGGTTCCATCGGCCCATTCCCTTCTTTAGCCGAAACGGGATGGCAGACAGCGACAGCGACGCGCACCGTACTACACCCCCGTTGGCCATTGACCCATCACGCGCTTGTACCAACCATAGTACTAGGCACATGCCTGTACTACTCCCCACAGTTACGCACGTTGTACTGCGCTGCTCCACGTCATCGTCACCACGTCTCGGGTGTTGGGTGTACTAGGAAAAACGTACTGTACCACCTCTGTGTGACCGTCACGCGAATGGAAAAGTCGCGATATGAACCCAGCGACCAGCCGTATGCTCCCATGATGTTTTACGGTACCGGCGGTGAGAGTGACGGGGCGTGCAGAGTGGTGGTACCTGGAAGGTGCGCCGCCTCCGCCGCTGCGCACGCTCCAATCAGAAGCCGAAACGTCCGCGGGCCCTGCTGGGAGGCAGCAGAGCGCAATTATCCACCCACCTGACCAAGGCTGGCAATGGGTCGGGTTTGGTCGGGTCGACCTAAACTAGACCCATGCCTATCACCCTTATCGGGCACACCTGTGACTCACGACCCTACCCATGGGTAAGGAACGAGACCCATGCCCAAACCCATCGGGCAACCCGACCCTATCGGGCAACCCATCGGGTACAAAAATGAAGAGTTTGACGCAACCAAATATCTAGAACACATCGGCACATTGTTGGGATGCCAGGACAAAGAGTGGTGTATTCCCGTTGATGGCTTTGTTTTTTTTTTTGAAACGAGGCAAGACTTGCCATTTTCATTAATAGAGAAGAATAGGTGGTCAGTTTATTAACGGAAAACCGACCAAAAACCAGTACAAACACCCATGCCGACCGTCATGGAACACGACCGTCGCATGGGCAAACACAACCACCCCGGCAACCTACCGAAGCTGCACAAACACCACCTAGGCGAAGATCGTCGTCGAGGTTGCCCACCGGCGTCATCGTCATCACTCCGCACCCGCAGCGACTCCGACTTCCCCGAAGAAGCGACCAACAAAGAAGACCTTGTCAAAGCGGCACTGCGAGATTCAAGCTGGCCAACGCCAAACAGGTGGCTCCTCGTGTAGGGGAATGCAGCTCCGACTCGGATGACGAGCTCCGGCGAGGGGATGCGCAAGACCCGCGCCGAAGGTGAAATTCACCTGGACCGCCCCTTGAAGGTCATCGTACGCCGCCCAAGATAAGACCTCGAAGAACATGGCAGCTCCGACTCCACAACGAACGGAAGACCAGCATGGAGGAAACTCGGACACGCCGGGCCAAGCCGACTAACAAGGTCTTGCCGCGACCAAACCATCACTCTTCAACGCCGTCGTTGCCACATAAGCCGCCACACGGAACACCGACATCGCCGGTTGGACACCTGCCAACCGCGAAGTTGTGTGCGTCCAGCCCAAAGGAAGTGCAGATGTGATCGAGGTCTTCTAGACGACGCCCCAAAGGAGGTAAGCGACGTGAGACGACGCCCGTCGCCCGACCCAACGAGGCCAAAGCTTTCACCCGAAGAGCCCGATCCGAGCTTGGAGGCCGATGGAGCTCCACGGCAGGTGCCTCCAACGAGGGAACAACGCCCGCAGCGCAGCCACCGCCGGCCGGACATAGTCGGGCAGACTTTCGCCCGAACTTCAAGGCCACCATCCCCACGCAACCGGCCGAAGCCGCCCTGCAGCTCCACCGGCCCGCACACACCCGCAACCGCGACCGCGCCATCGCGAAGCAGGGCCACCACAGACCTCGCCGCCGACGAAGTCGACAGGCCAGATCCTGCACGATCTGGCGACCACCTCCAGGGCGCCGTCGACGACCAGCAACAGCCAGCATGCCGCCACCCCGCACAAAGGAACCACCTAGCAGGAGGGGGGCCGCAACCCCACCCCAACGCGACGAGCCACAACCACAGGGCTGCCAGGGTCGACGCCGCCGGGCCGGTGCAGGGGAGCCGGAGCTCAGCCACCGGAGGCGCAGCAGAGGAGTCCACGGCGCGCGAGGGGGGCCAGGCCGCCAGGAGCCGCCGGACCGGCCGCCGCCGCAGGGGGCCGAGCCTCCCCAACCGGAGCAGAGCCGCCGCCCCGATCCGCGATTGCAGCGCGGCCGCGCGGGAGAGGCCCCGCCGCCGCCGTCTTCCACACGGGCTTAGCCCGGCGAAGTCATCCGGCGACGGCGAGGGGGGCTGGGGGCTGGGGGATTGATACGTCTCCGACGTATCGATAATTTCTTATGTTCTATGCCATATTATTGATGATACCTACATGTTTTATGCACACTTTATGTCATATTCGTGCATTTTCTGGAACTAACTTATTAACAAGATGCCGAAGTGCCGGTTCTCGTTTTCTGCTGTTTTTGGTTTCGAAATCCTAGTAACGAAATATTCTCGGAATTGGACGAAACGAAGACCCGGGGGCCTATTTTTCCACGGAGCTTCCGGAAGACCGAAGAACACACGAAGTGGGGCCACGAGGTGGCGACACCACAAGGCGGCGCGGCCCGGGGGGCCCGCGCTGCCCTATGGTGTGGCCCCTCGTCCGGCCCCCGACTCGCCCTTCCGCCTACTTAAAGCCTCCGTCGCGAAACCCCCGATGCGAAAAACCACGATACGGAAAACCTTACCGAGACGCCGCCGCCGCCGATCCCATCTCGGGGGATTCTCGGAGATCTCCTCCGGCACCCCGCCGGAGAGGGGATTCATCTCCCGGAGGACTCTACACCGCCATGGTCGCCTCCGGAGTGATGAGTGAGTAGTTCACCCCTGGACTATGGGTCCATAGCAGTAGCTAGATGGTTGTCTTCTCCTCATTGTGCTTCATTGTTGGATCTTGTGAGCTGCCTAACATGATCAAGATCATCTATCTCGTAATTCTATATGTTGTGTTTGTCGGGATCCGATGGATAGAGAATACCATGTCATGTTAATTATCAAGTTATTATACATGTGTTGTTTATGATCTTGCATGCTCTCCGTTTCTAGTAGAGGCTCGGCCAAGTTTTTACTTTTAACTCCAAGAGGGAGTATTTATGCTCGATAGTGGGTTCATGCCTGCATTGACACACGGGACGAGTGACGAAAAGTTCTAAGGTTGTGTTGTGTCTGTTGCCACTAGGGATAAAACATTGGCGCTATGTCCGAGGATGTAGTTGTTGATTACATTACGCACCATACTTAATGCAATTGTCCGTTGCTTTGCAACTTAATACTGGAGGGGGTTCGGATGATAACCTGAAGGTGGACTTTTTAGGCATAGATGCAGTTGGATGGCGGTCTATGTACTTTGTCGTAATGCCCAATTAAATCTCACTATACTTATCATGTCATGTATGTGCGTTGTTATGCCCTCTCTATTTGTCAATTGCCCGACTGTAATTTGTTCACCCAACATGCTTTTATCTTATGGGAGAGACACCTCTAGTGAACCGTGGACCCCGGTCCATTCTTTAATACTTGAAATACAAATCTGCTGCAATACTTGTTTTACTATTTTCTCTCGCAAACAATCATCTTCCACACAATACGGTTAATCCTTTGTTACAGCAAGCCGGTGAGATTGACAACCTCATCTGTTTCGTTGGGGCAAAGTACTTTGGTTGTGTTGTGCAGGTTCCACGTTGGCGCCGGAATCTCTGGTGTTGCGCCGCACTACATCCCGCCGCCATCAACCTTCAACGTGCTTCTTGACTCCTACTTGTTCGATTAAACCTTGGTTTCTAACTGAGGGAAACTTGCCGCTGTGCGCATCACACCTTCCTCTTGGGGTTCCCAACGGACGTGTCAACTACACGCATCAGGGATGGGGTGGCGGTGGCGGCGGGTTAGGTTCCCCCGAGCCGCCCCTGGAGACGACGCGGGGGTCGGGAGTTCATGGCTTTGTGACTGAAAGTAGTACTAATATGCACATGTTTGGTGTCTAGATAAAAGAGCTTTGTGTGTAAATGATGTATATTGTCTACATGTATAATGTATGTGTATCGTAGCTTACGTACCATATAAAATTATGCAATTATTTTAATTAGTAATATTAATCGGGTGACCCATCGGGTAACCCGTGGGCATAGACTGATACCCATACCCAACCCACGACTAATCGGGTTGCCCATGGGTTATTTCCATGAGCGAACATCGGGACCCATACCCTACCCATTTGGGTCGGGTGCCCATGGGCGGACGTACCTATGGGTCGAATTGCCGGCTTGACACCTGACGCCTCCGCCCCGCCCGGCTCGGCTCTTTCTTTTTTTATTATTATACGTAGGAGTACTTATCTTATCTCGATGTCGGTTTAGAGCATCCCCACTCGTTGGCGCTCCCCACGCCCAAATCCGGCGAAATTTTCATCCGGATTGGAGGAAGATTTGGCGTGGGGAGTAGTAGTTTCCCAGCCGCGTGCCCAGGCGAAGTCGACGAGGCGAATTGAAAAAACAGAAACTTGACAAACTACGGCTAAAAACGGGTGAATATAGACTAAATTTAATGATATTTATTACATTACGGGAGGAGTTCATACATAGAGGCCGAATTCGACTATATTTCGAATTCGGCTAGGGGAATGCAAACGCTAATTTTAAAACACGGCGCTCTACATGCCGAAATGGCGGTAGAACACCGTGTAGTCGCCGCCGTCGTCGTCGGAGCCGTCGTCGTTGGCCTTCGGCTGCGCGGCCCGGCTGCTCGCTGCCCGGCCGGCGTCTCCCCACCCCGGGGACGGCTTGTACCGGCCGTCGTCGGAGGACTCGAGGTCGACGACGGGGACAGCGACGCCGGATGGAGGTGTCGCGGGACGGCGGTACCGCGCGAAGTCGTCGTTGGCGGTTGGAGCGGCGCGGGCGGCGAGTTGGCGTGCGGCGGCCAGGTCCAGCAGCCGCCGCTGCTGCTCCTCCTCCTGGCGCTCCCAGTCGCGCCTGGCCCAGTCCAGTGCGGCGTCGTCCGCGCGCTTCTTGTGGTGACCCGGCATACCACTGCATGGTGTAGTATGCAAGTCTGATATAACACCAATGAAACACCGTTCCACTAGTATTATATCGCTCAGAGTGGTACAACAGAAACATATGCGGGTCCAAGGCATGTCTATAGAATTACAACACCGACTCTTTACAAAAGATTCACACAGCCTCCTACTTTACAATGAGGTAAAACCGCAACTAAACTCCGGAAGAACGACTCGTAGTCTAGACTTATCACGAACTCTATTTGTAGAGTATTTATCTAGCTATAGAGGCTATGAATAGATTCTAGCTAAGTAGGAGCTAGGTTTAGGAAGCTAGTTCCATTCTAAGGCTAAACTAGGTTTTCTCCTTGTTGGATGTGGTATTCGACTCATCTGACAGGGTCCTGTCTTGTGAAGTAGTTGTTGACTCCTCGGCCTTCGAGTTGCACTGTAGATCCTCCTTCGATGCCTCCATATCTAAGCAGGGGATTTAAGAGTGGGATGAGTACGAGCGTACTCAACAAGTTCATTATAGGAAAGAGGTGTTTAATGCACTAGCTACAGCATTAGACCGTAAAGTCTAATACCAATGCAGGTTTTCATAACCATTTCTTCAAAAGGTTGCTTTTATTCAGAAGAACTATGTCCGTCAGCCTTCACCGGTTTACTAGAACTTCATTGAGCTCCTTTCCGGCCGCGTTCGCAGTTCCATATCCCGGAACAGGGAGTGACAGGTCACGGTTCATTACACTCTGCAGAGGTGTGTTGCTTTACCCATAAGAGATCTTAACCTTGGTGCCAACCGGGCGCGCAACCCGTCCACACTTCCTATGGTGTGAGGCCCGGTATAAGGTCTAGCCAATCATGTTCCTCCGCTACCTCGAACACCCACCCTTTGTTGCATACCCCGACCCCGGGTCCTCGTCGGTCCCATTATTCCCGTAATTTCAGGGTGGACCCCGACCACGACAACAGCTTGGGACTCGTTAACCAAACTCCTTCGCCGGTAGCCGCAACCCATCATAGACCACATTACCGTGGGGAATTAGAAGGGGATCCCCACCCTCAAGTTGTTCCGCAAGCAAGTAACCGCTACGGTAAGCAACAGCTATACCGTGGGGAATTAGAAGGGGCTCCCCACCCTCAAGTTACTCCGCAAGACACAACCGCTACGGTAAGCGCATCCGTTGATGAACGAGAGGTGGAAACACTTTTGACTACTCCGTCCCACTCCGGATCTTATGGTTAACACGGGTATTACGGCACAAGAATCATCGGCGACATTTGTTGTTTAATCCTAGATGGATATAAACCCGTGCAATGGAACCTCCACCATATCAACACAATCCATGGTTCCATTGCCCACCACATAGTCATATTCATAGTTATGAAAGTAGTGGTTTTGATTTTTATGCAATAGTGATAACCATAGTACTTTGCAAGTAATTTGATAAAGATAATCAAATGACATGAGCAAGTGATGAACTTGCCTTTCTTGGCTGCAAGATTATGCGGACAAGGTCTTCGATACGCAATAACTCCAAATTCTGAAATAGCATCATCGTCCGGTAAGGACGATGTTTAAAAGATTGGCAAGGATGCAATAATGCATAAGTATGAGATGCAATCGCTCTAAGCGTGACCTAACCCCGATGATTTAGGATCAGTGAGTTGTAATGATTAGTTCAGGGTGTGTTGCACTTTTAGAGTGATTCACAAACAAGGTTCTTATTCAGGTTTGTGTTGTTTTAGAATTATAAGCAAGTGGCAAAATGAATAGTAATAATCATACACAACCAGGAATAGTAGCTGTATAATAAGTAAAGAGCAGTTGTCAATTTTAAGTCCTATAATACATGGTTGATGATTACTTATTATATAATTAAAAAGAATAACTTTTGAAGAACATGTTCTTTAATAAGGAACAAGTATGGTAATTAGGTTAAGGGGTTCTAGGGTTGACTATGGTTTTAGTTAGTTTTCGGAGTAAGTATTAGATGGATCCAAACAGGGTTGGATTCATTAATAACTAGGGCTTGTATGGATTGAGTTAATGCCTAAGCATCCTAAGCAATTCATTATACATGGTTGTTGTCAAAGTGAGTTTATCTTGCTAGTGATAGCTAGCTAAGGTTGATAGGTCCTTATAAGCGGTGGTTGATGATGATTTCTTATCTTCTTCAAAAGAATAACTTTTGAAGAACATTCTTCTTAATTAATAAGAAGTATTTCAATTAAGGTTGAGGTTGTCTAGGATTTACTGTTGGTTCTGTTAAGTAAGGAATAATTGGCTTCTAAATAGGATGGTTGATAATTGGTATCCAACACTAGTAGGGTTTAGTGGAGCCGGGAATGTAATACAAATAGTAGGTGTAGTTACTATTAGGGTTCATCACAATGGTGTGGTGCTAAATAGGGATAATTAATAATGATGGCTTTGGTAGTAGAATCTAGAGTTCACACTTGGTTGACCCTAATTGATCATTTAGGTTTGATGAACACATGGGATGCTATTTAGTAGTGATAGGGTTCCCATATTTTATGTGGATTTTAACTAGTATTTAGCTGTTAGATATGGATATATGATAACTAATGAAGTGACATGATCACATGTTATTTGGGATTTTGGTTTGGAAACCATTTAGGTTTCACACATAAAATAATGGAGCTAGGTTCTAAATGGTATTAGGGTTTTAGGATCCCCCATGAAATTCTGGGTTATCATTTGGTTTCTAATGGATCTAGGGTTTCCTAACTACCCTATAATTCTTGGAGTTAACTTCATTAAGTAAATTGAAGTTATTAATAATTTTTGAAATTAAATTAATGTTAGATATGGCATTTTACTATTTTTAAATAATTAATAATTAAGATGATTATTAATTAGGGTTTAAACTTCCACTAAAAAAAATTTACAAAATAACAAATAAAGAAAAAAATAGCTTTAATGTTTTCTTTATTTTTCTTACTGGTTTTTATTTATTTTAAAAGGTTTTACTATTTATTGAATTTTAATTCAATTTAGAATTAAAGAAAAGGCTTATTTAATAAGTATTAAATAATGAATTTCTTTTTTTTTAAAAAAAAATATAAATTTCATTTTATATTTTTATTGGATAGAATTTACTCTTATAAGAATTTTGATATCTTATTTGTATTTTTCTGAGCTTTTATGAATTTTCTATATTATTTCAAAGTTTCGGGCATTTTCCGTAATTTGAAATTAAAAAGGAATGCTAAAACTACACAGCGAGAATACCCACACAGTCAATGACCGGTGGGGCTTAGCCATGCTGGCCGCCACGGTGGCAACGACGTGGCTACAATGACCACCACCGGCGGCGAGTGGCGATGGTCGCCGGCGCTGTAGGGTTCCCGCGGGGTTGTGAGTGGGCGTGTTAGAACGAGGACAACGAGGCGATGCTGATGGTGGCGGCGCCGCTCCGATTTGGTCACCGGAGCGTGCCCGGCGGCGAGGCGCGGCTACGGTGGTCACGGGCTAGCGACGTGGTGGCGCTTCGGCATGCAATCGGGCTAAGCGAGCACACCATGAGATCGAGGAGCTCACCAGGAGCATGATGCGCGAGACGGCGAGACTTGCCGGGGCCTGTGTCGCCGGAATCGTCCGCTCCCGTCGTCGGAGAAGACGAGCTCGACGGCGGCGCTACGGTCCGGTCGGGGTCGATTCCTCGGGCCGGTGGAGCAAGTCGAGGATGGCGGTGACGATGGAACCAACGGCGGTTCTAGGGGATGCTCCGAACAGCGGCGATGGTCGACGGTCGGTCGACTAGGGTTTCAGGATTGGGGAAATTTTAGCAGAGGAGGAAGAAAACCGAGGCTAGGGCTTGTCCCGGGGCTTTTATACGGCGTCGGAGTGTGCCTCGTCACGTCGTCGAGGAAGGAGAGGGCGCCGCCGCGAGGAGAAGCCGATCACGACGTCGAGGTGGCCTCCATGCGCCGGGAAGAGATGAGGACGAGCTCGTCCTCGTGATATTTAGACGAAGGGGTATGGGCCGTGGTTGTTGGGCTCGGTTGAGGGCCGGTGTTGGGCCGTGGTGCTGGGCTGCACCGTGGGCTGCTCGGCCGGGTAAGTCCGGGTAGGTTTTTCTCTCCTCTTTTCTTTTTCTCGTTTTTATTTTCTCGTTTTAAAATTTCATTTTATGTTTTGCTGATTCAAATTCAACATGAATTTGCAGGTATCTGGTTATTTAAATCCTATTAATTCTATTTAGAAGAATCACTATGTCACTGGATTGCTTAACACAAATATATTGTTTTATTTGTATGTTTGGGAGCTTTATTCCAAATTTCAATTAAACATGAGTTTATGTATTCATTTTATTCTAGGTTTTTCTTGTGAATCAAATCCTTTGGAATGTTTGTAGTTGATACTTTGAACTCAAAGTATTTCAGAGATTAGTATCAGGACTTAGTTTCCATTTGGGGAGTGATCCCTTGCTTATTATTTGATGTGCATAATTATATGTTAACAAATTTGAACATAAGATTTAATTGATGGACACTTCTAGAGTCCCAATATGATTTACCTAATGACACATGGGTTGGAACTTAATTGTGGTTTAGATTTTAGTTGTGATCACCCAAGTGATACACCCTAGGGTTGAGATATAATTCTAGGATGTAGATATGAGTGACACCATGTTGTACTTGCTAGGATCTAATTTCCCCTAACTAAAATAAGATGGTTACTTGCTTCCTTGTTATTATTCTCATTTAGTTATTAAGGTTCTGAGAATTGTTTCTCTCTAATACCAATGGACTTTATTTATATCCTTAATCTATCATTAAAGTAATTAAAGTAGTTATGGTTCTTTTTATAGTTAACTATGGTCATATGGATGGATGGTTTCTCACCATATTAAGTATGGAGTTTTACTCTAAGGTTTTCTTAGGTTCCTTAATTTGGGAATAAATGAAATATAGATGTGGTAGGTTTCTACTTATGATCACCAAGTGATTCACAAGTTTAGGTTGGAATATAAGCCTTGGTTAGTTTACTAGTGATCTCCCTATAATTTCATGTGGTGAATGATATCTACTTATCATATAGGTTTTAACTTATAGCTTATTCTTCTATTTCTCCAAAGCATGATCATGGCATCATCATGAGCAACTTATTCTCAATGTCTTATACTCCCACTTATTATTTTGGAATGGATTATTCTAGGATTCTACTCAAGGAATGATGATATGATTATCTAAGCATGTGGTCTCGCCTAAGAATTCTACCTTGCTATCTTATGTAGCTTGTTCTTCAGGAATTCCGATAAACCTGCATCTTGTGGCATGCCTCCACCTCCTAGCTGCTTCATCTTGATCCTAACTATTTTATGAAATGGCTCAATGTGTTGGTCTTCTTGCATCAAGGTGCAAGATGATGGGATGAATGAAGTGTGAGACTCCTTTTATAGGCTTGGGCATGCTCTAATATCTTGACACATAGGTGGATGACTCTTGTTTTAATTTGATGAGTAAGGTGCTTGGTTGTCATGCTCTCATCTATAGCAATCCTTTAAGCATGAGGTGGCATTGCTTAGGATGCAAGCTATGTAGATATTTTCATCCTATGTGGCTTTGGTATTATCCTCTCATGTGATTTATTTTTGGATGGCCAAGTGGCTTTTGTTACTAAATATCTTGGGAATGATTTTATGCTTGTGGTTGAGTCCCTATATCATATGTGATTGTGTTTATATTGTAATTGGGATCAAAATGTGAAGAATAAGAATTATACCCCAATTTTGAATGATGATTTTGATTTCACCAAGGCATGATCATATAAGTTTCAAAGTACTCATAGTTTATTTTATTCAAATAGTTTGAACTATAATTCGTAATGTAAACGAATTTAGTTTTGTAATATTCCACATATTTAATAAGTTATGCTAAAAATCAGGATGTGTGGCTTTTATGCACTTGGGCCCTTGTGTTTTACCATATTTGGTAATTAGTTTTAAAGTGAATTCAATTGTACCTCAAGGTAGTTGCTTAACTTTTAAGTGTTAATAATTTAGAGTGTGCTTCTTATCTCTTTAATGATTATATACCTCTCCCATCTCTAGGGTTTAATGATAAACTTTTGTTGGTGTTAAGTTCAAGAATTTAGTTCAAGAATTACCATGAGGTTCATGGTAAGAACATGGGTTAGTTTAAGACATGGAAAAGATAAGTGAAGAATGGGTTCTCCATTATTGTTACTTGATTTCCAATTGAATAGATGTTCTTATGTTATGGCAAGGAATACCATGTTATGATCTTTTATAAGATCAAGTAGTTGATCCTTGATTAAAGGGTTGTTGTGTTAGTTTTAATTCCATTTGATCTAACCCCTTAGATCAAATTATCTCTACTCAAAACAAGGTTTTAGCAAAGTCACATTGAGGTTTATAGCGCTTGACTTGATGGGCTACTTCAATTCCACCAAGGTCAAGTGAAACTTCGATTCATCGTGACTGTTTTACTTTAAAGCGCGAAAATTCCCCAGATTTTCTATGCATGAATGCAATGCACACATCTGTTTCCTCTATTTTGTAACCCCAATACCTGGGATATTACACTTCTCCTCCTCCATGTCGTGCAGCGACCTGGCGATCGCCTCCGCCATCGCGGCGTCCTCCGCGCGCTTCGCCTCCTCCTCGGCGAGCTGGCTTGCGGCGGCGGCCTCTTTCTTCGTCTTCTTCTTCCGGCCGTTCGCGGCGCGGAAGGCTGTTCTCGGATAACGAGGGCGCCGCTGCTGCGCCTCTCGGTCGCCGGCGGAGACGCCGGCTCCTTCTTGACGCGCACCGGCGTCGAAGGCGACGTCGCCTCCTCCCTCTTCACCGGCGCCAAGGATGACCTCGGCGCCGATCCGAAGACGACGAGCCGGCAGCCATGCGCCGTGGCTGCCAGACGTTTCCCCGACGGCGGCTCGCCGATGCCCTCGATGCCGATGGAGGGGGCATCGTGAGCACCGGGAAGTTGCCGCCCTCGATGTGCTCGAGGACGGCCTCGAGTGTCCGGCCCGGCGCGCTCCACCACCGTCGGCGTCCCACGGCGTTGTTGCGCGCAGGTGGAGGCGGCGGGCCGTCGTAGGCCGCCAGCTCCCGCTCCCACCGCCGGAGGAAGTAGGAGTTCCACCGCGTGTAGTTGTCGGGGTGGTGGCGCGGGTCGGCGCGCTCCTCGTCGGTCATCGTCATCCTCGCCTCCTCGATGGCGACGTCGAGGGCATGGCCCTGCGGCGGCGGCGGGATCGGAACGCCGCCAGCACTTAGCCGCCGGCCGCCTCCGGGAGGCCTCGTGTCCGGCGGGCGGGGGTACCCCGCCCGGTGGAGGAGGTGCCCCTCCCACGTGTGCGGCGACCGGCGGGGAAGCCGTTGTTGGCCGCGCCGTCGTCGCCGTAGAACGCCATCTTGGGAGTAGAGGGAGAGTGGAGGGAGAGTGGAGCACGGGGTACGCCTCGCGGTGATCGGACCGGCGTATATAGGCGTGGGCGGCGCGGGGATTAAATGCCGCGTGGATTGCGACGCGTCCGCGGCGAGGCCGACCGGCGGCGGCCTTTAGTGCGCGCGGAAGACGATGCGTGCGCGGAAGACGACGACATTAACTCGCCGCGTGGCCGGCGAATGCAGACCGGCGGCGAGGCTTTACGGCGCGCGGAAGACGATGCGATGAGGACGACGATCGGCTTCTCTCGCCGACAAGTTGGGGCCACCGGACGCGCGGAAGTTTCCTCGCCGTTTCGCGCGCTTCGTTTCGTCCGGAGTCCCCGAGCGCTCCCGGGGGGCCGGGGATGGCGTGGGATCGCCGGATGGATTTTGGCCCAAATCCGGACGAAAACGAGGAACCGGGGGCGCGACTGGGCCGAATTTCGCCGTCCGGATGGAAAAAACGCTCGCCGGGGCCTGTTCGGGGGGACGAGTGGAGATGCTCTTAGAACCCCACTTTTCTCTCTCCCCAGGCTGCTAGTTAACCGCAAGCGGCCGTCATCCTCCTCCTCTCCTCAAAAAATCCGTGCGAGGCGGTTGTGTTCGTGGTGGAGGCGACAGCACCAGCGGCAGCACTACCGACGCCTAGGGTTTCGCCGCCGCCGCCGCCGCCGCTGCAGTTCACCGGGCGTGACCCAGGTACTCACCCCGCCCTCCACATCTGCTCCTCTACCCGTCCCGCGCCTCTACTTCCCCTGCGCCGTCCCCTGCTCCGTCTGCGCGCGAATTTCGGTGCGCGTGCCGGCGGATCTATTTTGTATCAGCGCTCATCGTCCTCTGCCCATTTTTTCGCTTTTACTGGTGCTCGTGCTCGCGCTCGCGCGATCGTCCTCCTCCGTTTCCGCTAGCTGCGTAACGCCAGCAGCACCGCATTCTTCTCTCACGGTTCCAATCTATTTTTCCGCCACGACTGTTCCGTCTGCTCCGTCTACTGCTCCAAACCTTAACGCCCAAGCTTCGTACATAACCTATCTAATCAGGTCTGTTCCTAGCCGATAGTCAGTTATGTCGTACAATCCCCGTCTACAGGCGCTTGATTTGTGGGGCATCGATGCAAACCAATGAGCCGGACGCTTCGTTAGGATTTAGCCTATGGCATAATAATCGGAATGATTCAGTTCAAGTAACAAGCGCCTCACACCGTGTGGACCTGCGTTGCAGCTTTGGACTGTTTCGGGATACGCTAGGATTAATCCCTGCTATTTCCCCTAGTTAAGCGCCTGCTTAAGCGGCCACGATTGAACGTACCCTTACCTGTCTATTTGTTCGAGGACATCAGTTGCAGATGGGTGAAACAACGTGTCAGTAAACAAGGGAAAATGGTTCTTAATATTTTCGATTTGTTTTTATTTTTTACCAAAAGGCTTGAATGCTATGGTAATACATTTTGCTTATCATGGAACATCACTGCTTGAGTTCTGCCCTCGTTTTAGTGGTAAAACAAGTACTGGCCTACTGGATCTTCCATCCAGTCACTCTAAACAAAATAGGGAAACAACGAGGCAGCTTTTACTTGGATGATCTTCTCTTGCATATGTTTTCATAGTTTTCTGTATGCGCAGTGTCTTACTTAACTGGTTATGCCAAGGATTACGCGTCGATGAGTCCATCATGGGTAGCGACTCATAGACTAGTCATGACTCATGGAGACTAGAGTCCACCATAAAATACCACAATATATATTCACTAATATTCTAATACAGTACTAGTACTCCTTCCGTCTCAAAAAAAGCTGCCCAACTTTGTCTAGCCGCGGATGTATCTACACACTAAAAATGTATCTAGATACAACGGTATCTAGACAAACTTGAGCAGCTTATTTTAGGATGGAGGGAGTATGTAAATATGCAATACAACAGAAGGCGGCTGGGGACAGGGAAACCTGGTCCATTGCATACAGTGGTCAGGGCCTTCCTCTTCATCAACCAGCAGCCTACAATAATTATCATAGCAAAAAAGACCATATCTGCATAGCTTCTGTGTTAGCCAGCTACAGCAAGGATATCATCCTACCCTTCAGTCCTTCACCGCAAAGGATCACATTTTAAATCCGTTTATATTGTGATTGCTAATTTACTGTCCTACCCTTCGGTTGTCTGTCGTGCTGGATCTGAAATTGTAACTTGCTGTTCATTTGCAGATGATCATCGAGGCAATCGCTTATAGATGTCTTAAGATGAGGAAACACGTCTCGAGCTTTGTGGCGATTCGCAATTACCTCGAAGACAAGTACAATTATGAAGACGGCTATAAGCTGTCTCGCAAATTCCCGACGCTGCTCATTGAAAGGCTCAATTAGCTTGCCGTCGTCGGTGAGCTGATTGAGCCTTTCAATGAGCACCGCCGGGAATTTGCGAGACAGCTTATAGCCGTCTTCGTACTTGTACTTGTCCTCGAGGTAATTGCGGATCGCCACAAAGCTCGACACGCGTTTCCTCTCCTTGAGATATCTATAAGCGATTGCTTCCGTGATCATCTGCAAATCAACAACAAGTTATAATTTCGGATCCAGCACGACAGACAACCGAAAGGCAGACTGATGGGAGCACCACGTACGAGGGAATGAATCGCCTTCATACCTTGGCGTAGCGCGGGTGCTTCTTGGCCGGCTTGATGGCCTTCATATCCACAACCTCAGAGGAGCCGGATCCCGGCGACTCCACCTCGGGAGCCTCGACCTAGGGGGTAGACACCTCTGTCGCCATCTCTCTCAGGTGGAAGGAAAAGGGAATGGAGCACGGGAGGATGGATATGCTCGTGCTGCTGCGGCGTAGGTGGTGTGGTAGTGATGGGTGAGTTAGCCGGAGGGGGAGGTTAAATAGCGCGGAGCCCGATACGCCTCGCTTTTGAATATCCCCCTAAACCGATCGGCAGTTGCGACTCTCGATCCTGGGCGTCCGGCGCAAATGATTCAAAACAATGTTTTTTCGTTTGCTTTTTTCTTTTATTTCTACATTTTTTGAGAACTCAAAATTTGAACATTTTATAAATATGAACATGTTTAAAAAAATTATATTTTCCAAAATTTGAAAAACAATATTTTTCGAAAATTATTATTTTTTATATATGAACAATTTCAGAATTTGAACATTTTTAAAATTTGAATAACTTTCAAATTTAAACAATTTTTGAATTTGAACAATTTTTATATTTGAACAATTTCGAATTTTAGAAAATATCATATTTAAACAATTTTTGTATTTGAACAATTTTTATACTTGAACAATTTTTGCATTTCAACAATCTTTATACTTGAACAATTTTCGAATTTGTTAAAATTCATAATTGAACGATTTTCGAATTTGATTTTTTTCGAATATTTGACATAGAACATTTTAAAATTAGAACATTTTACATTTAAAATATATTTAGATTTAAAATTAAATCTTAAGAACGAAAAAAGAAAAATAGAAATAGAAAAGAAAAAACAGAAACAGAAAACAAAAATAAAAAGAAAACAGAAAATGACACGAACTGGGCCGACCAGGCCGCCCCATACCACGCCCGCGTGGGCGCGCGGTAACCGCCGGCGAATCCTATACACTGACCAGGTCGGTGCTTACCAAGCACCGCACACCCGTTTGCTCTTTATCATCTTCAAAGTACTTCCTAGATTTGGAAATACCAGAAGTACAAGGATTCCGCGTGAAGTGAGTGGCCTCTACGGTTCATCCTTTAAATTGATTATTGATAATCCACCTTAGTCGTAGGATAACTATGACTTATTTGTTTGTGTGCAGTTTGCAACACCCAAAATTCCCCATAGTGCACCAGTCTCAGCAAGAAAGCCCTGCAGCTCCAGCCGAGGAGTCTCGAAGTATCTCGAAAGTAGCTGGAGAACAATCAAACAGCTGGAAAGCCTCGACCCGTTCGAGCTACCGGTAAGCCGGTGCTCCTATGGTCCTCTCATCGGTCGCACACAAACCTTAAGGACGGGTTCTGCTCATTTGTCAGTCTAATTTTGTTTTTGGGCTCTGTTGCAGGAGAATGCTAGGTTTTTGTGCAAAGTTTCCCTGGTGAAGATAGACTGCACCAATGGCTGGTGCTATCGTGGATGCTTCGACTGCAAACGGTGGATCAGCCAGAACGGAAGCGAGGTCTGGTGCAGCCAATGTGCTTCAGTTAACAAGAAGAGGAAGAGGCTGGTTTGGTTGTAAGAACCTTTAAGACTCGTATTGCCACTGCCTCATTGTTTAGACATCGATCAGATGCTAACTAGTTTTACATGCTGCTGTTTTCGACACACAAGGTACAAGCTGGATGCGGTGGTGGAAGATGCCACCGGCACAATGAACCTTAGTTTTACATGCTGCTGTTTAGACATCGATCTTTGACGAGGAGGCGGAGGGACTGATCAGGGTCGCGGCAGAGGACCTCGTCGATGAGATCACCGATGAGAACAGGCGTATCCTTCCAGATGCGATCTCGGATCTTATCGGCTCGACCCACGCCTTTGAAGTTGCCATCAACCACTGGAGCTTGGGCTGCGTCGTGAAGTGGGTCCTGAATGATGATCAGTTGATGCTGCTGCAGCACATTGGCTCAAGTCAGATGACAGTAGGAGATGACAGTCCTTCGCTGGTGGAAGAGGGCTCTTCTGACTCTGGGTGCAGCTCACAGCTTACGGAGGTAGGTCATGCGTGATTGCATGACATTACGATAAACCGATGAGCGAAAACATGTACTCCGTAGTACTTTCTTTTTTCCTGAAAAACTGTACATACGCTCTGCCTAGTGTGTCGATTCAATCAGGATTTGTTGCCCGTTGATTTTCAGGAGAAGATGGTGACTGTGAAGCGAGAAACCGAGCTGAAGGCAGAAGATGGGGCTCTGGAAAAAGATGCTGAGTGATGCCTTTCTCTGACTTTGATTACCAACTGTGAATGTAGCAAGAACAAGATGCGCTATATGTGCGGTTTTCAGATCAAGTGCCTGCTTTTTTTTTTTCGGGTACAAGTGCCTGCTCTTTTGCTCAGCCTTCTTTCCAAACCTATGTAAAAATCCCTTGTAAATAATATTCTCCTAGTAAATCTAGTTCTATCAAATCAAGTGTCCGGGTAACTTTTGCAAACAAGATGGATATGTTGTGAATAGCAGGGTAGAGTACTTTATTTTGTCACGCCTCAGGGCATGTACAATGGTAAATGGTAGGGCATCTACAATGGTAGGAAGCTTGCCTTCTTTCACCGGTCCACGTCACTAGAGAAGAAAGTAAATATAAGTGATATAATGCATTATTTCTTATTGTTATCTCTAGTAATTAATGATAATAATTTGTGATGCTAACATAATACACATGTTACAATGAAAAAATAGTTTTCTCTTGTTTTTGAGGGATCATTCTTTAATCTTTAGTAAAAAACAAAATTGCACTTTCTTCATTCTCTTTTCTCTAATTAAGCAAAAAATTGACATGACTATCGTAACAGACTGACGTCACTCTTTTCCTTGATATAGTCACTCTTTTCCTCGATATAGAGTATATATTAATATCGCGAAGATATCAATTACACCAAAGATCTGCAACGACGCATTATTCTAACGGCATTACGGATGGATGGCCAAGGATCTGTTTTCCTTATTGTCCAAATGATAAGTTGGATGGTTGAGCTTTTTTTTAATAACAAAGGATGGTTGAGCTTGAAGTAGTCATTGTAGAGGAAAACATGACCCATAGCCCTTTTACGATCAGCCTTCACCAGCCATATGTCAATCCTTAGTGGCCGGGCAATACATTTTACTGCTCATCCAAACATAAAAGATCGGTGGCAACCATTAGGCTCTCCTCATCATTGGCTTCTTCATCTGACGATGTATCCATATATTCATGGTAGAAGTACTCATTGTCGCTATCTGTAGACTAATAGTCCTTGCAAGCTAGTTTCTAAGTTTCAAGAATCTAGCAAATTATCGTTTTTTAGCTATTTGGCTTCCTTATTCCTTTTTTCAATACAACAATCAAATAATAAAGCAATCCATTGAATTGATAATAAGAAATTTGCAAATAAAATTTACCTACAACTTGTTTTGTCAAATGACCAAACACCTTGCATGTGAGAGAACTGAGGTAGAGGCATGCACCAATGATGAATTGTGGCCGATGAAAAGGATGAGCTCCACGGCGGCATGCACTGGGATCCTTCACGCTCGACCTCGACCTCGCATGTGGCCAAAAGGTGTCGAAAACATCCGCGGGGAGTTGCGGCTGGTCGACCAACGGCGTCGCATGACATGGTGGTGGTGGATGCGGCGTCGAAATGAGCATAGCGGTTCTACAAAGGAGAGGAGTCGGGGCCGATATAGAGGATGGTGGAGGGGAGTCCGAACACCACAAGCCAACCCCAAATGTTGGCAGGGGCCTTCGAAATATCAAACATTTTCGGCCAATAAACAAATCGATGGAAGATTTGTTAGAACATAGGAGGGCTTTCGGTGACGTCATTGAAGATGCTCTTATATAGTGACCTAATTTGTTTCGAAAAATCTTCGACATTGGTCACCAGCACAACCTGTTACCGGTCAATGTGGCTGCGGGCCCACTTGTTCGCAACCAAACGCTCTGCTCGAGTCCTGGCAGGGAAAACCAGTCAAATTTTCCCCTGGGGCCATGGCCCTATGTCGGTATTATCCCTAGGGAAGTCGGCTACCTCCCGATCCCCCGCCCCGCCCCGCCCCGCCGGATTCCTCTCCACCACCGCCGCCTCCCCTCGCGCCGTCCGGCGTATTCTCTCTATCGAGTTCTCCCTACGACCGGCGCGCCGTCGCTGCCCCGCGGCCGCGGTCCCGCGTCGCCTCCGCCCCGGCTACCTCGATCCGCCCCTTGATGGAGAAGGGCAAGTCGGTGGTCGCGGAGCTCGTGGCGTCCTTCAGCGGTATCCAGGTAGCGCCGCGCCGGAAGCCCACGAGTATACCGCCGGGACCAGCGGCGTCCTTGTGTAAGCTCTCCGTTTCTATCCCTAGTAATTCCCATGTTATGGATTTCTGTTTCTGTTCCTCGTAATTCGTATGGTATGGACAATTGGAGATAAGTTACTCATCTCAGGATTTCATTTGATCTTTTATGTTGTATAAGCCATGGCTGCATACCTGTGTGGATTAGTGTAGCCAGTTTAGGGATCTAAATGTGTACGCTCTGTTTCTAGGTATGGGAGTGTTCCTGGCAGCGTACTGGTAACTTTCTAAAATATGAAAATCTCGTGTTACTCACTTATTCATCCTGGGTAGGAAAAAGAAACTGCGAACTTTCTGAGATGGTAGAAAAACAGATGCAGCCATTGTTCTCATGGAAGGTGTAGTGGATTCGGTTGAAGCTTCACTTTGATTGTTCCATCAATGCTATCTAAAAGGGACGTCTAAAGTTTTAAGCACTGCATGACTCCACTGTTGCTATTAGCTACACATACATCTAGAAGTTCCAACTAGTTTCAAAAAAAAAGTTGCTTTGGTGGTGGAATTAGTTCTTTATTGTTCACCTTCATCTAGTGGCATATAGATCAGAGAAACCGAGTGCTTTCTTAGATGCTGTGGAGTTGCGTGTTTTCTACAAAACGATAATTTGCAAATTCGAACTAATTCAGATTCTCCCATGAAGAAGGCGAGGCCTGGAAAATTGGTCAATTTGTGCATTGGCGTCCTCGGTCAGCATCTTGAAGATATTATCACCGATATTTCTGAATTCACTGCCTTCTTTCCACCCCACATAAAGGTACCAGTTTACATATTTGGTTATACATGGTTCTTCTCATGTTTGATTCTTGCCTCAATTCTGAATGAACATTCTGCTCAAGATTTGATGAAATATTGAGTTTGTTTGTTGTTTCTAATTGGAGCCCAATTAATTGACAAGGTGACCCATTAGGAGAATGAGTTAGGAGAAACAATGTATATTATGTACTCCCTCCGTCTTACGAAAGTTGTCTTAGATTTGTCAAAATTTAGATGTATCTAGACACTATCTAGTATGTTGATACATCCAAATTTTATCAAATCTTAGACACGTTTTATGAGACAAGAGGGAGTACAAAAGAATGCCAAACTGAGTTCCTGAATGAATGAGTGTCTAGGAGGAACTATACACTACTTTTATTAAGGAGGTGAGATTCGTACCCAAGCTGCCTAGACCACCACCCGTGGTTCTAGCCAGTAAGCCCCTGGTGAGTTCTCTCCAAGCATATGTAGCAATTCAACCTTGTGCCTACCAGTACCACTAGGCCACATATGTAGCAATTCAACCCGGTAAGGATTGGATCTGTGTGCATAGAGTGCTAGTACCTAGGATCATTCGCTAGCACACAGAGTAGCAAATGCATCTTTATTACAACATATGATCGAGAGTATAATTATTACAACTTGCATAGCTCGAAGCTAGCTCAAATAAAACAGTTCATGCGAACATGCTAAGTATAAGCTCGCGACCTAAAGCGGTGTCTCACTCGTCCTCGGAGTAACCTACCGTAGAGTTGCAGCCACGAATGGTCAATACATTTTGAATTGTATTGGCAAATATCAACTTTGGTGGATATGTAAATGGCGCCTAACAACGACTTGCTTATTTGGTAGGTGGTGTTCAGGCTCATTTGCAGAAAGCAAGATTTGTTTCTCCTACTTTTAAAACAATTTTTAGTTCTTCAAAAACTTACTAACTATCATCGCACTGGCAACCCCTTGTTACCCATCAAGTTTTAATTAAGAAAATTGAAATGATGAGATTATTCAAACATACTCTAGTTGCTCATAATGTTCATAACCGAGGACACGATTAAGTACTTAGTTTGACACACCCAACAAGATGTACACTTCTTTCACATGACCTAGCCAACCTCTTCCACCATGATGGTCAATTTGCTCAAATGGTCAGGTGAAGGCTAAGACGAGACCTTTGGGAGATAGAACCATGAACCATACTTCGGATCATACCCAACCTACAATTCACTACCTGTTGATACACGACTGGCCATGGTCCTATAACTTATTTAGTCAAGACAGAGCTCATATGACATGTGGTTCTACTAGAAGCTACCAAAATAGAAACCTGTCAAATCTCTTTGTTTCTAGGTGGCCATTCACAAGTGTGATAAACGCGACTGACATAGACATGACTCTAGTATAACCACTCAACATAAACCAAGCAAAGCCACTTGCACCTAGATGATTCATTATCTTTAGTTGTTTTATGACATCAAGGCAATGATTTTCCAGCATCACATAACACATCATAAATTCCCAAACCACATATCTAAAATAGCAAGGCTAAGCATTCTACAATAAGGTGGCAACAAAGAATAATGTCATGACATTCATATGGCTATCCTAGATCAATGTATTTAAATCATTGTGTTGATGTAATAAAACAACTTAAGATCACGGGTGCAAGTGGATTTGCTTGGTTTATGTTGAGTGGTTACACCAAAGTCATGTCTATGGCTGTCTTGTGCATCACACTTGTGGATGGACACCTAGAAACAAATAGATTTGACGGGTTTCTATTTTGGTAGCTTCCAGTATAACCACATGTCATATGGGCTCTGTCTTGACTAAGTAAGTTATAGGACCATGGCCAGTCGTGTATCAGCAGGTAGTGAATTGTAGGTTGGATACGATCCGTAGCGTGGTTCGTGGTTCTATTTTCCAAAGGTCTCGTTTTAGCCTTCACCTGACTATTTGAGCAAATTGACCATCATGGTAGAAGGGGCTGGCTAGGTCATTTCGGGCAAAGTGTACATCTTCTCGAGTGTGAAACTAAGTACTTAGCCATATCTCCGGTTATGGACATTATGAACAACTAGAGTCTGAAACTATTTGGATAATCTCATCATTCCAATTTTTTAATTAAAACTTGATGCGTAACAATGGGTTGCCAGCGTGATGATAGTTAGTAAGTTTTTGAAAAATTAATTTTTTTGAAGTAGGAGAAAAATATATTGCTTTTCTGCAAATGAGCATGAACTCCACCTGCCAAATAAACATGTCGTTGTTAAGCGCCATTTACATATCCACCAAAAGTGGCATTTGCCAGTACAATTCAAAATGTATTGACCATTCGTGGCTGCAACTCTAGGGTGATCCAAGAAACTAGAGTTCCGTCTATTGTTCTTCTTAGACAATGATTTGAAATGCTGATTTCTTCTGGCAGCTCAGTGTATGTTACACCTCACGCCCTCTTTCAGCAAATTTACTTATAACACTTCAGACAAGGAAGGCATTTAAGCAACACCAAGAATCTATGTTTTGTATTCATTGCTTGCTGTGGAGTGTGGAATCTTCAATCTCGACAATGTAGCACAGAAGACATGCATCTTGAAGTTAAAAAATTAGGAGACAGCGCAATTGAGTATCAGCCATAATACAAAAAATATTGTTTGGTATAAGGTTCTCTAACCTGGTTATAGAATAGTAGCAAATCACAATATGTTTTATCTGATGTTGAATTGTCGAACTTTGGTACCAGTGGGAAAATTCTGGTATATTTATGACACTTTGTGTCCCTTTCCTACCCGCACCTTTATTATCTGTTCTACCGATACCCGTACATCTATCAGTGATAGTTGAGCTAATTGTATGATACAGTTGGCAATTCTTTCTATTGCAAGGAGGAGAAGGTTACTGAATGACGAAGTTCTGGTTTCTCTTGCTGATAGCTCCTGGAAGGTCCTAGATATATCTGGGTCTGATGTTACTGATGTTGGTTTGGCTACTGTGGCGCAGATTTGTAGTAGCTTATGGGCTATTGATATTAGGTAAGCTTTGATGTTATGTGTTAGCTATTACTTGGTGGAAGTTAAACAAATAGTCTAGTTAATGGTTTTGTTATATTTAATGATATATCTTTGCATGCAGTCGATGTGAAAAAATAACTGCTGCTGCCGTTTCAGAGGTTATATGCCACTGTCCATCCTTGGAGATATTAAGATGCGGGTATGACCTCCAATTAAATGTATAGGATTTATTTATGGTCTAGAACGATGTTTTACTTCTCTGATTCTTACCCCTATAGGTTACTTGAATCATCTAGTTGATTATGATTTCTATGATTTTGCTCTAGTTCTTTGTGGATTACTCAAACATGGTTGAATTCAGTAGCCCTATGAAACTTGTGTTTTCTTATTGAAGAAAACTGAAACTCCAATGTCACCTGTCTAATTGTATAATATGCCACTTAATTTATGCATGCACTTTGCAGCTGAAAATTATATTATTTGTCATGTATACCTGACAATTAGCAAAAAGAAAATGATAAATTAGATTGATGCCAGTGGTCAATATGTACCAGCTGAAAGTATGTGGTCATGTATGGTGCGTGTTATCTGTTTGACCTCTCTGCCTAGCTTGAGCATAGAATAGCTAGTTCAAGCCTTGGTTGGAAGTTGTTTTTTGCTCTCTACTTTGTCAGTGCTGGCGAGTCACATAGGTTTCAGTGCTGACTGCATAGTATTCCACGTAGCAAGATATGAAAAAGGGCTTATATCCCATGATTGCAGAGGCTGTCTAAGAAGCGAATTCACAGCACGTCGGTGCGTCGATCTTTTAAAACCCAAACTGAATACTCTTGAAGAGGACTCATGGGAGGAACTTGAAGCAGTAGATATTGGCGGCGGCGCAGAGTCTTTAAGATGGCTAGTTTGGGTAAGCATGCAAGTTCTGTCATCTCCACTCATTCACAATCAATTAATTAACTAACAGTGTGCCCCTTGTGTTTCGTATTTTGCGTGTCTTACAGCCCAAGATAGATGATTACTCGAAAGAAATCCTCGCAGCAGAGTGTCCTCGTGTTACTGTCAACCCGCAGCGATCACTTCTTGACCTGGGCGGATCCAAGACCCCGAATGAAGCATTGGCGAGCGTGCCACTAGACCATTCCGTAGTAGAAGATATTGATCCGAAAACGTGGGCAGTGTCTGCCGCCCCCCAAAGAGCAGCTCCTCCACCTCAGCCAAATGCTCTGCCTGAAATACCGATCGCGGAGAGGTTCAGGCTAGCCTATGCGTCGAGGGAAGCGAGGCTGGCACCAAAGAGGGCCAGGAGGGAAATGCAGCGTCGACGCCGCGCCGAGAGGGATTACTGGATGAATGACATTGACGCCAAATCTGTCGCCCTTGCGAGTAAATACCTGAGCAAGAGCTAGTGATGCCGGTGGCTCCCGGCTTGCTATGGAGATATGGAATGTTGTAAGTGTAACAGTAAAACGGTTGCATCCAGTTGGGAGCAAGGTGACTGCATCGATGTATCCAACTAAATGAAAACTAACACAGTTTTGTACGAGATCTGTGGTAGCGGTGTTTGTAATACTCGTGACATGGTTTTGTATCCAACTCAATGTAAGTGCAGGCAAGCAATGCTCTGTGAAAGTAAATTTTTGTAAGAATGACAGACATATTAGGCGAAATCAGAGATGAAAATTGAAATCAAACCAAGTACAGAGCACAAAACTTTTATTTATTCTCTAAAGACACAGTTCCTCAAAGATAACTACAGATTCTTTTACTCTGAAGTTGCAATTCCTACACCTGAAAAAAGGTTACGGTTCCTACATCTGAGAAAGAAGATACATTACAATTCCTAAATTAAGAATGACGCCATCTGCACAGATCTAACGAATCCTAAGACAACAGCCGAGCGGCACATCAACTGGTGTGCAGTACGCTCCGACCAGCCGCGCGGCCGCGAACACACCCAGGTACGCGGCGAATCAATCCACAAGGCCTTTTTAGTGCGCGGCGAGGAGGTCCGACGGGGCGAGCGCGAACGCGCCGAGGAAGGCCTCCGCGGCGCCGGGCGACATGGGCGGCGGGTGCGGGGGCAGGAAGACGACGCCCCTGGCCGCGGCGAGCTTCTTCCGGAGCGGGTACCGGGGGCTAGCGGCGGCCCCGCCGAAGTAGAAGTGCGGGACGGCGCCCTCGGCGGGCGACAGGTGCGCGGGGGAGCGGGGCGGGGGCGAGGAGGGCGGGAGGGCCCGCGCGGCGGAGCGGAGGGAGCGGGCGACGATCTTGGAGTCGCGGAGGCGGGCCAGCGCGCCCGGGCGGAGGAAGCGGTGGTGGTCGCAGTCGGCGCGCGGCGAGCGCGGGCGGCGGTCGGCGGGCGGGTGCGCCATGGATGGATCTGGAGGCTAGGCGGGGTCGGGAGGGAGAATCGTGCGTGGTGGGATGGAGGATTTGGGCGCGGGTTTTGGTTGTGGGGAGAGGAGGATGTATATGGTGGTGGGGTGGCTGGTTGCTGGTTGGTGGATGGAAAATGAGGCGGGAAGGGGGGCGGAGGGAAATTGGAAAAGGAGGGAGGTGTCACGCGAGGAATCAACTTCACAAAGGGACAAAGAAACAACCTTTCCTTCTCAAAGTAGCGGGTCTCCTTCCTTCCCTCCTCTCTACTGTTCACAGGCGAATAGGAGGCGAAAAGGAGCTCGTTTTCCGGCGGCGGATCTAGCGCCTCCTCGCCCCCACGAGCCTCGGGCTCGTCGGTGGGAGGGGGCCGTCGGGTTCTCCGCCGGATCTGTATAGCTGTAGGATTAGGTTTAATCTTTCTAGCTACTACTATGCCGGCTCACGGTCTGCTTCCGGCGGCGTGGGTGGCGGCGTTAAATAAGCTCTCCTGGTCTCCGTTGAGACGTCGCCGTGGTGTGGCGTCTAAAGACCTTGGAGCGACTGTGTCTGGGCGAGATCGCCGTGGCGGCGGCGGGGATTTCGCTGGAGACTTTTGTTCCCCCTCTTCGTCCGCGTCACGCCAGTGCCTCCTCCAGCGCCGGCGAGAAGATGGGAGATCGGGTTCTGGAGCTCTGGTCGTCGGCCTGTCGAGGCCGGCGGTGGGCTGGTTGGATGTGTGCTCTTGGCTGGGTCCGAGGCCGGTGGTAGGCGGATCTCGTGCTTCTCCACGACCTCGTCGTCCGGTGGAGCTGGATTCGGAGGTTGAAGGTGAGCTCGGGGTTGTTCCCCGACCGGCGTTCCACAGCGAAAGGTGGGCATCTCTGATGCTTCTTTTGATGGTTCATAAAGCCTTTGTGGCGATGGAGCTTCTTCAACCTCAGGCGTTTGGTTCTCTGTTGCTCTTCCTGGTGGTGCTCGTCGGCGCCGGCGTCGAGCGACGGAGTAGTCTTGGTGTGGCAGGGATCCTTGAGGACTTCGGTGTAATTTTGCCTTTGTTGAGGGGTCTTTCTGCAATGTGTACGGGGTTACGTGTCCTTCTGGACCGTTCTAGTTCTGTGTGTACGTATTTTGTACTCGTTCTGTCTTTGACTTAATGAATATGTATACGCTTCAAAAAAAACTTCACAAAGGGACGGACACTTGGCCAGAGGTTTTCCATCAGGGCATCTCCAACGGCGCGTTGCGTCCCCCGGGCCAAAAAATGCGTCGTGTCCCTACTCCAGCGGGGCGACGCAAATTGACCGGGCCGTCTACGACGACGCAAACCTGTCCCAAATATGCGCCTTGGATGCGTCTCTGTGGACGCTGCGCGGACGCGCAAAGTGTCCGCTCGCGTCTGGCGGACGTTTCGTCGGGCCCGCCTGGCAGTGACCTTGCGTCGATGCGTCTTCTCAGGCGCGCCAGCGACTGGCGCCAATGCGTCGCTTCGGTAGTCTGCGCCATGTTAATGGCGATGTCTCGCCCGCCGCCGCCCAACTCTGCCAACACAGTAATGGCGACGCCACGCGTCCCGCGGCCGTCGCCTGCCTCCGGCCTATATGAAGAGGGTGCACGCTCTTCTTCCTCATCCACTCCTCCACACAAACCCTAACCGCCACAAGCTTCACTGTAGCGCCGCCTAGCTCTTCCTGCGACGGAACCAACCCCGCGAGGAAGTCCATGGCGGGTCCTGGTGGCCGGGGAGGCGGTCGAGGCCGCGGGCCTGGGCGCCCCCGGGGCCGGGGCCGCCAAGGTGGAGCAGCTACGGCCCCACGGTCGTCGTTGCCTACGCTGTCCTCGTCTTCACATGAGGAGCACTGCTTCGAGTTCCTCCTCCGCATCGACGACAACCCACTAGGCATCAAGCGGCTTCCGGACAAGTTCGCCGAGTTCGTCGACGGCGTCGAGCCGGCCCAGTTGCAGCTACGGGAGGCCGGCTGCAACTTCTGCCGGTGGCCTGTCGAGATCTTGTTCGACGGGCAGGGCAAGATGTACCTGCACACGGGGTGGGACAAGTTCGCCAGCGACCTCGCGCTCGAGCCCTGCTGCCAGCTCACCTTCCTCTACGAGGGGGACAGAGAGATGATCGTCAAGGTGTTCGACGACACATCCTGCCGCGGGCACTACCACACCGTACCGGCAAGTTCGGCTCAGACACGACAGTTAAAACTTTTAGAGTGTTCTTCTTTGCAGTGAATATGGCCACGAGCCAATTGAAGCTACTAGTGGCGGTTTCTGGATGTTCTTCCTCGAAAGGACCAACAGGGCTATATAGCCAGCTGGATTTTTCAGTTTGGGTGATTGAGTGTGCAGAGTGTTCTTTCTTAGCAGCGAACATACGGAACCAACACTAGTTAGGTTGGTCATTTTGCAATGTTCTAGTTTGTGTCAACCATGGTTCAAACTATGTATTTTGTGTAAACCATGTTCCCAATTATGTATTAGTTTGTGTAAAACCATGTTCCCAATATGTATTAGTTTGTGTAATGTTTAGAACTATGTTTATAAATAGAGAAGTGGAAAAAAACAAGTATAAAAAATGCGTCGGGCCGCTAGAGCCACCTCCAGGTGCAAACGGACGCGCGGACAAAAACGGTAATTTTCGCGTCCGTCAGACACACGCGCGAACAATTTAAACGTGCAAAATGCGTCGCCGAGATGCCGTCATGCCAACTTCCAAGCCATGCCAACTTCCAAGCCACTCAACTTATTCTTTGCGGTAAGAAAATACTATTTTATTCTAAGAAAAACAAGTTTTTTTCTTCTAATAACAGCCTCGGCATGTTTAGCTTTTGGGCCGGCTGTGTTTGTCAACAAGTGCACACCGTTGTGTTGCACATCGTTCATCGAGAGAGATAGATACACCCCGGAATGTTTGGCCTGATGATCAGGGGCGGAGCTGTTTGTGCAAAGACAAAATTTACTAGTGAGTCCAATTAAATCGCGATCACCCAAGGTAAACGTGAGCATCATGTTTCAACCATGGTGGGTCACCTCCTGCATATGTAGCTTCACATCACCCTTTAAAGAAGTGGTCGAATAAAGTGTTTGGAAATGATGTGATTTCTCGGCGCACGAAGCACACATCATTGATCACAACTTCTTCACTACACAGTAAAATTTGTATTGATACATCCGTATCTAAACAAAACCGCGACACTTATTTTCGTACAGATGACTCGTTGGGTACCAGACCAATTTGTGTATGGCCACCGAAAAAGCATAGGTTGGTATAAAATGTTTCCTCTGCTCAGTAACGTTAAACGTTTTAGATATTTGAAAGTGGACCAAATACAAACTAAAATGAGTGAACCTACACGTTAAAACCCGTGTGATTGTTTTCAAAACGTCGCTCATTAGTGAAAGGAGGGGAGTATGATTGTTTTTAGAACGTCACGAACGTCGCTCCTGGACCAGTAATCAGTACTAAGTAGAAGCTTACAAAACTTCAGAGATATCTCAAGGTAGCTAAAAAATTATGAAAAATAAGCTTGGGCTCTCACAAAATATGCTTGTTCACAGCTCAAAAGGTGGTTAACCATACTCAAAAAAGAAAAAAAAAGGTGGTTAACCTTGTTTTGTTTTGCAGCAGTCCCAAACTATAAACCAGCAAACTAACATCCTTACAAATTTAGTCAAGAGACGTATTGACCTTTTTTTTTTACTACTTTCATCCATAAAAGGATGTCAAACGTTTGTTTAAATTCGAATGTATCTATACAGTAAAAATGTCTAGATACATCCAAATTTAAACAAAATTTTAACATCCTTTTATGGATAGAGGTAGTATTATACATCGTCATGTTATTCTGCATCTGAATCGGCCAAGTCATATATAGGTCTTATCCATCATTTTAAGTAGCCCACACCCCGTCCCAAGTCAAATATAGGTCTTATCCATCATTTTAAGTAGCCCACACCCCATTCCAAGCAAAACGTGCAACGTAATAGCAAATGAGATGCAAACAGCATCTGCACTAATTTCCCGCATGCTTCAGTCTGAAGTTTTGAACCGTCCATCTCAACTCCAGGATCACAATAATCAACATACAGACTGGGAGTAAATATCTCCTTTTCTTCGCATAAGTGCAGTGAATATCTATTCCAGGAAGGCAATTCCATCGGTTCTTAGAAACACATTAGAAATTCATGGACAGCAGAATAAGAATAGTACAGCATACAGTAATCAGATAAACAAATCAGCGGCTTTAAGGGGTAAATTAATCTCTGCCATTGAACACCTCTGAAGCTCATCACATTAAATCTCTGCCTAATAACCTAGAGGACGATAGGACCAGCAGATAGAGAGATAAACAAAGAATGTAAATAAGAAAAAATGGGAGGCCAAACAAGACGCTACAGCAAATTACAGTATTATACACAAAATAACCTAGTAAGACCACCCGGCCTTTCCTGTAGCTTCACACCTTCTACACAGATCTTAGAATGTGTGGTATGATCAAGAATCCCTTCACCTCATGGCAAAAAAAAAAAGAACACTGCACAAAACAATGAGCAAAATTCTTCTAGTGAAAAATCTCTTGATTGACACATCTAAGCCTTGCCTTTCCTTTTAGCATCTAATGCCTGCAGTAATACAATTAAGTCGTTAGAAAAAAGGAGCAGAGATTTAACACAGAATCATATATCGTGCAAGAAAACCAAAAGGTTTTAACATCAGAAACGCCGAATGCCAGAGATACCTTATTCTGGAAAGTTCTCATGACCAATACGATTAGATCGCGCAACCTGCAGAAGTATCGCTTAATCAGATCTATGATTTTACCCTTTGTCAAACAAAAAAAGTTAAAAAGAAGTTTGGCAAGTGAGAAGATAAGGTAACTAAGGCAATAGTTGGCACCTAACGTCATTATCCTCGCTATTTGGCTCCGTTATTCCCTGTGTATTAAATGGTAGATTTACACCCCCAGAACTTACTAAAACAAACTGAGTAGTGCGTCCATTGGGAATTTTTGCCTGTGAAGAAGAAATTAATACAAACAAGTCAAATAATATCTGTCATCCACAATGCTTCAGAAACCATAAGTACTGATTTAATCAACGTGCATGTTGGAGAATGTACCTCTAGATTTGGTGAATATTTCTCGTCAATGAAAACTTCATCTTTCTGGCTTAAGTTAATTTGGTATCCAGTTCGTCTAAGCAACAACGTTGCCAGTTCCCATTCATCAGGAGAGTACCCCTGCTGTGCAAAGGGAGGCATATGTCAGCCTCAACATTTGGATAACCTTTTTATTTCCTCATGCGTAAAGTATTACACCATGCAGCAGACCCAAGGTCGTTGCAGTCAGTCAACTAACCTGGGTAGGTGAACTTAGCTATGGTGACATTTCAATAAATTAATCCCATCTCAACAAATCACAAATTATGAAACTTGAAAGGTTAGGGTTGGTGCCCTAACAGAACCAGCTGATTGCCATGCATACACGGTTCAAGTGATTTCATCTATCAATGCAAAAACAGTTTCAATGATGACTTCATCTATCTAAAGTAGCTTCCCCAAATCAATAGCTGTACTAGTAGTATAGTTTGGTCCTTTTATAATGTATACTCCGCCCGTTTCATAATTTTTGTCGTGGTTCGTTGTAGTTTACTTTTGAACTAAAACCACGACAAGAATTAGGAAACGGAGGGAGTACTTCATAGGAAGTTCACACAACTTCCCAAAATTAGGAATTTTCTATTTCCGAAATATTTCTTTCTGTTCAGCTACGATTAATCCTGTCAAGCTTGCTCCAAAACCAAGGTAGTTTGATTCCATACCATCTTACTTGTACTTTAGCAAGCTAGTGACAGTTGACTTTGAGCATATCTTACTACTTTAGAAGCATTATTAATGAGCTAACAAGACGAGAGGATTTCATCTTACTTACACAGTTCAGAAGAAAATAAATTAGCAAGCTAGAAGGAGTAGCCATCAAAGTGGATGTTCTAAAACTCTAATAGGCAGTGTATTTTACTTTTTATGTGTAATAAATACTTCAGGACATACCAGGACATAAATATCAAAGTTGGCTTTCCCCCTAGAAATACATATATCGATGTCATTCTGCATATCTGGATCTGCATTACATAGAATGGAACATGTATAATTCTACTAAGAAAACGAAAAGATGTAAGTGAAATTCAAGCTATGCTAACAGTGCACCAAATTAATAAAAATAAAATTAGATTCTCCAAAATAGGTAAAACAAATAAGATTATTCAAGTAATTGTATCTCAACTTCGGTGGCAAACAGGACAACCATCGTAGCTGTTTGATAAAAATCTAATGGCCCAGGAATCCAAAGATGAAACACTATTATCATGTGTGATGAGGTATGAACATAATTTCACTAACTTTGGTGATCATCGAGTTTGTGACTTTTTTCCAGAACTTGGTTATTGTATGGATAAAAAAGCATGGTCAGCCCTTCTTTCTGATGTGCTTCTACAAGACTCCCGCTTCGAAATAGTGCAACACAAACATCCATGTCACCTTCTATCAAGTGACCTTAAGTCTGTAACTCATCTTATAATGAAATGTGTTTTCCCCAGCTTATACCATTACCACGACCATTTAGTTTTTTTCTTCATTAAAATAATGCATATAACTTTGAATATTACTAAACTATTTTGTTCTTTGATAAATCTGTACCAGTGTGTCACAGCCCTACCTTGGGAGGAGGTATGTATAGAGGTAAATATGCAACGGCAAAAAGGCTAAGATGTTATCTATGGCTAATTACTTCAATGTAATACTAAAATGTAAAAAAGGGGACATTTAATATTTAGGTGAACCTTCTATTTTACCAACATGATGCATTGGACAACTAAGTAGTAGTGTCTAGGTATTTTTGAAAATCTTAAAAGTTTAAAGTGAAAATACACCAACTGCCCAAATGCTGATCCAATAAAATTGGACCAGAGCATGACATTATTACAATCCATTCTGCCAGGGATAAAAAAGAGTCAACTTCCAAAAGCGCCCTATATACACATCGTAAACTTACCACAAGATATCTTGTTCTCATCATTAGCAAACTTCCTCACCAAATCACCCTACAATCAAGAGGAGCAACTCAACTCAAAATCTCGATGAAGAGCACTGTGGGTAAAACTAATACAAAACTATCGACATTACAAATTCATATATCAGTGGAGCACATAATTCCATTTCAGATCCATGCATTTAAAAAAATGCAAGTACATTTCTATCAGCTAGATAAAAAAAATATGATTGCCTGAAAGCCCAAAACAAACCATCAACAAGAATTAGCATGTGCACTTGTTGTGCATTTACTCCCTACAATTCAATGAATAAGGCGTCTCCATTTTCCATGTTATTTCTTTGACCAAGAATTACTCCAAATGTATAAAGATTGTTGGTATAAAATTAGCATCATTAGAAAGTGTTTTTCAATAGGAACCCAGCGGTACTAATTACATACAATATAATCAAGATTTTGTTGCTCAATTTTTTCGGTCAAAGTTCGTCTTGAAATACATGTGCGTCTTATTCATCAAAACAGAGGTAGTATCATACAAAAAAAATACAAGAACCACGGCACACATAGCTAAACAGACTTTTTAAACATAGCAAAGTCTACATTGAATCAACAAATAGCATATTAAAGGATAGGGTGTTGTTTCATACGCTAGTGAAACGAATGATGAATCAAAAATAACAGAGCAAAATCAGCCTACCTAGCCACCAAGAATGTTAAAAATAAACTAACAAGCTTGTAACAAAGAAAGGGACATAATTAGCAACTAAATATTAACAACAAAAAACACAGAAACTTCAAAACATAAGGGTGACAACTCTAAGTTTGGTACAGTTGTAAAAGATGTGAATATTTCAAATTGCAAGGGCAAGTGGGCAACGTTTCAGTAAGTACAAATGAGAACAAGCCCATAGTGAGCATGGTAGTGTTTAAGAGCAAATTGCATTTGTCACTGCTTCCCCCATTTGCAAAAAAATGATGCTCCATAATGAGTTTGCTAATTTTGAAACTTGAGCACTACCCAAAACTTGACATAGATTGACCACATGGGCTTGCAGTTTGTGAGATTAAATTGTCCCTAAAGCACACTTATTAACAACCTGGCGGCCATTATCATCCATAGGAGTGCAGTCTACAGCAAGAAGAGTGCCAACATCATCTGCAGTAACCACATAGTCGTACATCGTAGCACCTGAATAGCAAAATAGTTAGAACTAGTCAGTAAAAAATTCTCTGGCCATTAACACATGTTGGAGGACAAATTCCCTTCTTTACCTTCAATAGATTGCCTGGTGCCATCTTCAAGATAGCGAACCCACTGAAAACATCTCAGTGTGAAAGGTTTATTGGAGGGTTTGGAAATTCAAGGGAAGATGCAATAATCACAATCAAGAGTAAGAACACAGCGTACCTGAAAATTACAAAGTGTAGTACCATTCGTTGGAAAACCACACGCCGTTAAATTAGATCCTGGTCTCGGGTCACCAACAATTTGAAATCCCTCAATACCAGGTAATGGATCACCTAGGTTAGAAGTGCATATATATCAATAGATATGATCTGGAATCTTTTCTAGTTACACAATTAGCACTTTATTTACCATCAGCAGAGTACTCTTGATTATCATTCCTATAGAACTGCGAGTCATCATCTAATCTTGCTTCTCTAGGACCAGCATTTTCTTGAAAGTAATTAGAGGGAGTAGCCGTTACTATATCCCTGAAAAATAGTGTCAAGCAAGAAACAAGGTCAACATCTTTCCATGTCGATGAGATATTTTACTGGACTTTTAGTAACTGATGTAAGTAAAAATTTCAAAATCTTAACAGAGCGCATACTGATTAAAAGTGGATCCATGGTACATTTGTTCAGCATGTCGATCATTTGAATCTTGAGCATACTGGGGGAAAGTGTTCCTATTCGGCTCCTGTAAATAGGAAACAGTCACACATGGAGTTTCAAATTAAGACAAGCTAATTACAGGACCACATTATCGTACCATATTGTAAGATGACGAAGGTTCGTTTCTCGACGGAGTTGCTTGTTGATGATTGGGATTATATATATCTACAGGTTGAGTTGTATCACCCAAACTGTCCTGGATCAGTATAACAGTCAACTGAGTGTCTTACAAAATCATTTTTGTAGATACTAATATCACTAATAACAGGGTTCAATAATTATAGAAGGCAAAAAGGCTGCTGCAACCAACAACTCAAAACAAAACTACATGTAGAGATGCAGGGTTGTTCAAAAGCTATTCAGCAGACTAACATAAATAAATGAGCACTAGCTAGATAAAAGTGGTATCAAATGTATTCTGCCCTTTTGTGCCAATATGATTAAAGGCTCCACTTTGACATAATTCCCAAACTTGTCGATTATCTATCAATATTGGTGTGAAGATGCCCACATCCATGTCCAGATACTCACGCAAAATCCATATGCGCAGATATCCAACAGAGGTGCACACAAAAAAGGGGCTTCAAATAGTCAAAATAATTCAGAATTGGAACTTCACCAGCTTGAAGATACATAGCTGAGATCACTTACATTTAAAGATCTGATCTTCCATTGCATCTGTTGGTATAAACGCTGAAAATTGAATGGACAAAACAAATATATTACATCTTCATGTTAGCCATTGAGTATAGAGTATTAAAAAGACACTTGTAAACTCCATTATAAATACTGGATTAAGCTTTTGTAAAAAAAAATTATTTGTAAAAATATAGCAGCTGTCACTAGCTACCCTGAATAAGCTGGTACTTACATCAATAAATCATACTCTCTTACCACATCCATAAACACCATACATTATGTTAGCATAAAACAAAAGTAGGAATACAGTAAGACTAGCTTATGTTGTATAATACACTGCAATTAGTACGATTTAGGCAACACTTGGGCCTTACAGTAAAATCAAGAACTGGGGTAATACCAAGATATGTTCACAATTCAAATATACAGAATGTACAAAAAAATAAGTTTTAGTCAACATGACGCAGATAATATATTGCTAGCTCATACATATAAATCACTGTTTATGACTAAAGTTGCTATTATTATCATCCAAGGAACAAGAGACTAATTTGGGCAAATGGTGAGTTACCTTTGTAACAGCTGTAATGGTTGAAGCATATATTTGAGGTGGGCGAACATTGTGTTCTGCTAACATGCCAAGCAATGAAGAAGTGAACAAGTATAACTCTTCTTCTTGAACCTACAAGAACTCAATAGTAAGTTCCTGAATTCTTGATGACACAATAGCAAAGCATGTACTTTGTAATCTAGTTAATCTGAAATAGTTGATCACGATGAACTAAACTTACGAGATGCGGCAAACTAGGACTTAAGTTGATATGTCACCGTGAAGTTAGTGGATACTGGACATGGACAGAATAAACGTCACTCTATATCTGATGGACATGTAGGCTAGGGTATCAGGATTCACTTTCATATACATAGGTCGTGCTATTTATATAAATCATAAAACTTTGAAGTCACATGCACCTAATAATATGCAATGGTACATTCACATATTTTTATACAATTTTGCCACATTATTTGATTTGTCAAGCATGAACAACCTTTGAACACCAAGCCATTTATCGTATGTCTTATAATTTTTTTTGAACAAAGACTATGGGATAAAACCCCACAACAAATTTTATTAGCCAGATCACACTATATATTACAAACAGAAGAAAATAATGACCATATTAAGTTTTGCAACAAGAGAAAAATGAACACATTATAAAGAGAATTGAGCATACATTCTTGAAATGTACAATAGCACCATACTTTTAGGTCATTTGATAATCTCATATTTTCTTCAATGTGGTTTCTCTTCTCATTCAGTTGCTTCAGAGCACCAGATATGGCGTCTTCCTGCCTCTCATCAACAGCCTGTCAAGGTAATATACCTTCATTAGTGCATACTAAAAAAATTGGTGATGCAGCAAATGTTCTGTATTATTTATACAGACCATCCTCAGATCTGCAAGCTTCCTCTCCAGAATATGTTTTTCACTCAGCAACTGCAACTCCTACAAACATAGAGAAAATAACAAGAGTTATGGGTGAAACAGAGGCGACAAAAGAAGGAAAAGGTAAGGCGTATGGAGATATGCTCGACTTTTTAATAACTTTTAGCGCCATACCTTAGAAGATGCCTCAGTGATTTGCTTGCGAAGCAGAAGGATCTCTTCCTCTTGCGTCCGTGACCTGAAGTAAAGCTCCTGCAAGAAAACGCCGCCAATTTCAGAAACTGGAGCAAACACGGAGTGGGGCAGTAAATAGCAAGGATGCCACGCAGCTACCTTGGTTTCAGGATCCATCAAACGAGTATTGGGATCTTCGGCAATCAAGTCGGTACGGAGAGATGCACCCTGCCTGCCAGCACATGATACATTCTAATTTCTCAACAACAACAAAAGCCTGAATGCAGTCTAAGAAGCCCAATTAGAAAAGCTGACTTCCCCACAGGGATGAATGACCTGACTAGAGTGTCGGAGCTCGGAACGAAGGGTTTAGCATCGCCATTTTGTAAGGCATAGTCCCTGGCAGACAAGGTCACGTTAGTCCTGGTGAGCTCGTTCCCAATGCGACGATCCGTGTCGATCAAATCCACTGGCGCGTTGAATGGATCTCGCATATTCTCCTCCTCCCGTGATCCTCCTCCTGCTGAAGATGGGATGGCCAGCCTGGTCAGTCACACGATACACACAGCATATGTACACGCGTGAATTGCGCACTTACAGGCTGCCAATTGTCAAATAACCTAAACCAAAGTGCACGATTGTTGAGAATTCTAGCCTGAATGAAATGATGTGCTCTCAGTAGAAAGACATGTCGTATTAATTCCACAAGGAATGGTCAGGCAAACAATACTTAGTTGACATATAAAATGGTCAAGTAAAGAAAGGTATAGCAATCAAAGACGCCACAGTTAAATACTAGCAAGGTATAGCAGATGTGCTCTCGGTACAAAGATATGCGTTATATCAATTCCACAAGCAATGGTCAGGCAAATAGTACTACTTAGTTCACATACAATGATCAAAGTAAAGAAAGGTATAGCAATCAAAGACGCCACAATTAATTTCCCCTCCCTCTCCTCAATTCCTGAGCACCTAATCGAATGTCTCAAACTCCAAACACCTCCACTCGGCAATCACAACCCTAAAACTATCACAAAAGACTAAGCTAACACAGGAGGCATATTAAAAACAAGGGAAATCGAGCTCCAAAACAGGGACTTGTCAGCCAAGCAATTGCATCGGCGCGCCGCTGCGAGTCACACTGACCTGCCAAGAACTCGCGCGCGCGCGGAAATCCGAAGTGCGGGGCGGGGCGCACGGGAAGCAGCCGGTCGTTCCACGACGCGGGGAAATCGGTCGCGGTAGACGGGGAGGGATCCCTCGAGGCGGGTTCCGGGACGAGGGGGAGGAAGGCTCGTCGCGGCTCCCTCTCGCCTGCCGGGGAAGCGACGAGGAAGGGAGCGGGCGGGGGTGGACGGAGACGGAGACGGAGACGGAGGAAGAGGACGGCCAGCGAGTGAGAGACGGAATGGCAGGGTCGTAGAGAGTACGCGTCGTCTGGGCTGGGCTGGGCCATGTTATGGACCGGTCCGCCGTAGCCCAGTGCACACATAGAGAGTGCCATGAATTTTATATGAGTGAAATACATGGTTAGTCACAGAAGTTGTCCGTATAATTCAGATTAGTCACTGCATTAACGAAACTGTCAATTAAGGTCACAGAAGACGCGGAACAGTGTCACGCTGCGGTCACCGCCGATGCTGCAGCGACGGACGCGTGTACGCGGATGGGTGGGTCCCAGTTGCAGTGAGACAGCCGCTTGGACCGGCCGATACTTTGCAAGAAGGCACCTGGGGATCATTGAAGCTCTCTGGCATGCAAATGAAGGGCGTTTTCGCAAAACTTACAATACTATAGAATCCCCATCCTTTTGTCCGAAATCCCTAGGAAAATCCCTAGATCTCTGTTCGTCGAGTTGCCCCGCTCCCGTCCCCTACCCTAGTTCGCTGGAGCTGCTCCACTGACTTACACCGGTACCTATAGTTCGTCGGACCGACATGTCCTGCAGCAGCACCTCCATGTCTTCTCTGCGCAACCGGTGTCACGTTGCTCCCGCCATTCCTCTGGTCCGCTGCCCAGACTTCGTAATGAAGGCGAGGGTGTACGTCTCCGGCACGACTGAGCACTCCGGCTGCACCTTCTACAGGTGCAAGAACCATGGGGTAAGAATATTTTGGAAGCTCTCTCCTTTTTTCAGCGAATGCAGCAAATCTTGTGGTTTTGTTCTGAATGAAGTTTCTTTGCACATCTGTTAGAGTACATGTGATTTTTGGTACTAGGAGCGTGAGTATGTGGAGTATCTGATCCGGAATTATGTGCTCAAAGGGGATGCAGCCACTGAAGCTTACTGCTAAGTAGAGGAGAGAAGGGAGGAGTTGGAGGCTGCTTTGGGGAAGAAGCTATACAAGAGGAAATGGGGAATGCATTGCTGGAGGAGGTAGCAGTAGCAACCAAGGAAGAGGTGGCAGTAGATATCAAGGAAGAGGCACCGATAATGAGATGGTCATGAAAATGCTTGCGATGCAGAAGATAGTAGTGGCACTGATGTTTGTGCTATTGGTTGTTGATGTTGCTATTTATATGGAGAAGTGAGTGTATCTAATGGTAGAGGGTAATGGTAGTTTGTAATGGTTGTTGAATCTGAAGAAGCTATCTAGTTATGATGTTAGTCACTGTCGCTTTTGGTTGTATTGGGTAATGTGGCCTATCTAAAGAAGATATGATCTCTACTATATGTTAGTCACTGTCTATTTAGAAAGCATCTGTTCCGCATTCGTATTCGACAACGTGAAAGCATTTTTTCCGCATTCGTATTCGACAACATTAGCATTTAGAAAACATTCGTTCTGCATTCGTATTCGACAACATTACCATTTAGAAAACATTTTTTCCACATTCATATTCGACTACATTACCATTTAGAAAATATATGTTCCGCATTCGTATTCGACAACATTCGAATTTAGAAAACATCCACCCCGATTAATATTCGACAACATCTGCATTTAGTTAACATGCCACTAAGGTTTCAAAAGCCTAGGTTCACATGTAATAGAATTATTACAATCCCAGGTAACATGGAAAAAGCACAATAATTAGGACCTATTTATCTAAATTCGTCAAACATGCTGACTTTCTTGTGAAGTTGCACAAGAAAATCTTCTCCATGGGCATTTGCATCACCATGATCAATGGTTGGCTTTGCCCTCTTCAAATTTCTTGACTTCCTCTCTTCTCTTCTACTTCTTTTATTTTATTTTCAGCTTCTTTCATTTATGTTCTCTCCAATTTCCATATTTTTATCAACTTTTCTTAATCTTTGGGCATACATTGCCCTTCATGTCTTTGGCTCTCTTGTCTTTGTTGTAGTGCCTTGTCATTAACTGGTATATAATCCTGGCAATCATGGACATGACTGGCAGCTCCCTAGCCTCCAAAATGTACCTGCCATATGGTACAATCAACTGTCAGTAACAAAGGTAGGATAAAACAAAGGTAGGACATAGCTTTAGTTAACTTACTTGTTGAACACCACTGAAATATTATTAAGGAGCACATCACATTTAGGTAGGTCAGATTGAAATGCTATCACCCAAGTGTTATGTGGCAATTCTTCTAACCATGTGGTGCTTCATCTGCTTGCTCTCACCCAAGTAATGCCATAATCACTATCAAGTATGACAGCTTCATTATAGTCTGAGTCATCATCTTCACTACCATGTGGTGCTTCATCTGCTTGCTCTACTTCTATCCTTGCTTGTACCCTTCTACTTCCTCTCCTTGGCTCTGGTGGCACTACAAATAAAGGAACATGTTCAGTAGCTTCTTCTTGTTCATCATCGGTTTCTTCATTTTGCTCTTTGTTACTTAGCTTCAAGGGGCACACACTGGTGGCAGTTCGGTGACTGGGAACTGAATCACATCATCCCAATTCATATGCCTCAAGCTCTCATCATGATCAAGGTAAACATGCAAATACAAATGCCCAATGGAGACAAATGTAAGCATAAATTCAGTGCCATCTACAGTCCTTATCTCCCTCAGTTCATTCCTTTCAACTGTAAGTACTGGGATGCAGTAGTGTATCTTCATCCTACCAGCCACTTCATAGCCTATATCTTCAACAATATCCTCCACAACTGATTGTGTCCAGTTCTTGACCTCACACCCATCATACCATATTATAGACCCATCGACATACGCCTTATTTCAACCAGTTCCAACAAAGAAACCACCATGGTGAACTACCACTGAAAAACAATCTCTGTCTCGCCCTGCATTGCCATATACAGAAACAAAATCATCTACCAGTCGACTGAATCCTAAACCACACCATGATGGACTAAATTCCTCTTCCAAAACAGGGGCGAACCAACTAAATTACATGTCAGAATAACCCTTTCGCGTGATTGTACAACCGAAAACACCAAAAAAAACATGTGATTTGGGGATGATGTCCTCGGTTTTACCGTAATCCGGAGGTGCCGCGCCTTTTGGCATGCGGGTAGGCGCCATCGCCGCCGCCTCCTCCCAGCGGAGAACAATGCCTCCTGCACATGCACGCACACACGTCGAAGAACAGCGTAGGCACCCTTCCCTCTCCGCCGAGCATCATCGTTAGCGAGAGCCGATTGCTCTCCCTTTGCCTCACCTCGGAACAATAGCGAGCACGACAAAAACTATATAGGAATCAGAGTAACCAGACTAAATAGGTGCAATTAATAATCCTCGGGTCCCTTCTTACAAAATATCGGCCGGTCCGAACGGTTGTCTCACTGCGGATGGGACCCACCCATTTGTGTACATGTGTCCGTCGCTACAACATCGGCGGTGACCGTAGCGTGACACTGCTCCGCGTCTTCTATGACCGCAATGGACAGTTTCGTTAATACAATGACTAATCTGAATTATACTGACAACTTGTGTGACTAACCGTCTATTTTACTCTCTTTTTTATCAATTGCACCCTTAGGGAATTTCGGTACGTAAAAGTGACCGTTGGCCAGCGGCCTCGACGCAAAAAAATCTTAACAATTTTTTAATAGAAATAATTTTACATAGTGCGGAAAAAACTGCCTACTGCTGGTCGTGGTTGTTGATAACGTGCACAGACCGAGCTGTGTCCAGGCAGTCACATCCCGACCTCAAATTTGGGTCGCGTTTCGGTCCTTACGAAACATCCTACTCACTATGCCTCGGGTCGCTAAGTTTGGGGCAGACCCAAATTTTGAGTGTGCGAACGCAAACAGCCACTTTATGTTTGTTTGCGTCGGTCGCTGGAGATGTCCTAGTTCTTGCCACGTCCGTGTCAATTGTGGCTGGTGATAATTGAGAATAAGTTAGACTGGTGTCATGCGATGTTAGATGCATCGGAGGCATTGACGGCTCGTGCTTGTCGTCCTCCCATCTCATCTGATTGTATATGCCTTCTAAACTGGTGTGTAGCACTAATGAATAATTTGGAATAATAATCGGTGCCGTGATTTTTGCTCCTCCGCTGCTCACGATGTAAATGAAACAATTTTGAAGGGGTTGAGAATTAAGTATTTCTCATGTTTATTATTTGTATAACGTTATGCTTTCTTCTATTTTTGTATGCTCTATTGTCTTGGTAGTGACAAGTGACCTTCTTAAATTGTTGTTCCATGCAAACTCCTAATCCGAACTTGTGAAGAGAGGCAAACAATATATTTCAACACTCATCTTCACGTCTAGGCTTGGCCCTTGGATGCGGGTTTGATTTAGGCCACATAATATTTGTTTTGTGCCTTTAATAATGCATTGGCAGAATCTTAACTTGAGACCTCTTGGTTATGATACATATTGAATTCATGGATTAGCCAACTCAACTAAAAGTCCAGACTTATGATGAGAAGCAGATAAATATATATCAACACATTTCCCTTTACTATATCTAGCATAGCATCCCAATTTTCATAATAAATATCAAAGTCACATATATCTGAACTCAAACATTTAACAGTTACATATCGGAACAATTAATACATGCACAAACAAGATTGTCAATATTGACAAACAAATGTCTAGGTTCTGGATTTAATATTGGCAAACAAGAATGTCAAAGTCACGTTAACTGACTGAAGTGCCAAACAAGTAAGAAGCACAGTTTACGCCAGATCGATTGATCGATCTAAACCCTCCAACAATAATTAATAAGCCGAACAATGAATGCAAAGAGTGCCAGCAGCACCAGGAAGATAAATCCCAGAAAACAACTGATGTCCCTACGATCACGTTGGTACATCACCAGGGCGCGCTGCCTCTACGCAGGAGTCATGCGTCTCCGGTACACATCCACTAGCCTATGCCTCAGGGAGCTCAGTTCATCCCTCTTGTCCTCGCTGCCGTACATGTCGTCGTGCCAGCACTCCATGCGGCGGTCCTTGACCATGAAGGCGTGGTAGTAGAACCACGGGGCGCGCAGGATCAGCGCCGCCGCCTTACTAGGATCTCATATCCTTCCCGCCCTAGAATTTAGACGTATGTTAATCAGCACCGGATCTCTTCCTCACGCCACTGTAGCTAGCTCTATAAATAGAAAGCCATGGACACACAGCCGCGTCGGCTATCGCGTGACTTATGACTTTGGACTTTGGCGAGGCGAGACGAGGCGAGACGAGGAGAGGAGAGGTAGCTCTGTCCCTATTGTTTGTCGTCGATGAGAATGTCGGCGAGCTGTTGAGTCCAATCCAATCGAAGCAACAGGCTTCTTGTTGAGAAGTTCTTCTCCGTTTGGATATGTTTCCTGATGCTCAGGTAGGTAGCTCTTATTTTTCTTCTCCGGTAGGATTTGGTTCTTCCTGCCCACCTAGCTCTTATTTTTTGTGCAAGGGATTTTTGAAGTCCTTTGGTTCTGGTTTGAGGACATACCGGGAAATCTAGCAACTGATTGTGTCCATTTCTTGACCTCGCACCCATCATACCATATCACAGACCCATCGACATACCGTGGGCTTCCTCTGCAGGCTCCTCGTCAACCCCCGCCGTGCGGTGCGGATCATGCATGCGCTGTTGTTCTACTACCACATGTTCATGGCGATGGACTGCCACATGGAGTGTTGGCCCGCCGACATGGGTGGCAAAGACAGGAGGGACGAGCTCAGATCTGTGAGGCATAGGCTGGTGGACGTGTGATGACCCACAAGTATAGGGGTGTATCGTAGTACTTTCGATAAATAAGAGTGTCGAACCCAACGAGGAGCAGAAGGTGTTGACAAGCAGTTTCGATGAAGGATTCACTGTAAATGCTCACAGACAAGTATTCGGGGGTTTTGATATAGCGGATAAATAAAGTACAAGTAAATAAAATGCGAGAGAAATAATTGCAGCGAGTGGCCCAATCCTTTTTAGCACAAAGGACAAGCCGGTTTGTTTACTTATAATGACCAAACGTTCTTGAGGACACACGGGGATTTTAGTCTAGTGCTTTCGCTTCATACGGCTGATTAATCTTCATTGTTTTGATAAGTGTTGTGTGGGTGAACCTATGCTAATGCACCGCCCTTCCTAGGACTAATACATACTTGTGATTATACCCCTTGCAAGCATCCGCAAATACAAGAAAGTGATGTCTACGGGTGCTTCTATTCTTGTAGACAGTGTTGGGCCTCCAAGTGCAGAGGTTTGTAGAACAACAGCAAGTTTCCCTTAAGTGGATTACCCAAGGTTTATCGAACTCAGGGAGGAAGAGGTCAAAGATATCCCTCTCAAGCAACCCTGTAATCACAAAGCAAGAAGTCTCTTGTGTCCCCAACACACCAAATACACTTGTCAAGTGTATAGGTGCACTAGTTCGGCGAAGAGATAGTGAAATACAAGTAATATGGATGTATATGAGTGGTAATAGCAATCTGAATAAAATATGGCAGCGAGTAAACATGCAACGGAACGATAAATAAACGGTGTTTTTAGTATTGGAAACAAGGCCTAGGGATCATACTTTCACTAGTGGACACTCTCAACATTGATCGCATAATAAATACTTCTTCTCATATGTGCTACATACACTCTTGTTTGATAATGAACATCATTGCGTAGGATTACACGAACCCTCAATGCCGGAGTTAACAAGCTCCACAATTCCATGTTCATATTTAAGTAACCTTAGAGCATAATAGATCATTGTAAAATAAACCAAGAACTAACATAGTGCACACTATGAAGGAGGAATAGATCACATCAATACTATCATAATGATAATTAACTCCACAATCTACAAGAGATCGTGATCATAGCCTACGACAAGAACCACAGGGTGCACACACTAATCACCTTTACACCAAGTAGGAGGAATAGAACTACTTTAATAACATCACACGAGTAGCACACAATCTAGTAGTGATACAAAGCTCATCATATGGATCTCAATCATGTAAAGCAGCTCATGAGATCATTGTATTGGAGTACAGAGAGAGAGATTAACCACATAGCTACCGGTACAGCCCCGAGCCTCGATGGAGAACTACTCCCTCCTCATGGGAGCAGCAGCGGTGATGAAGATGGCGGTGGAGATGGCAGCGGTGTCGATGGAGAAGCCTTCCGGGGGCACTTCCCCGCTCCGGCAGGGTGCCGGAACAGAGACTCCTGTCCCCCAGATCTTGGCTTCGCGACGGCGGCGGCTCTGGAACTTTTCTCGTATCGTGGCTTCCTCCGTAAGGGTTTTCGATGCAGGGGCTTTATATAGGCGAAAGGGCAGCGTCGGAGGGCTGAAGGGGCGACCACACCATAGGGTGGCGCGGGCCCAGCCCTGGCCGCGCCACCCTATCATCTGGGCCCACCAGGGCCCCCCTCTGGCGGCTCTCGGGTGTTCTGGATGCTTCCGGGCAAAATAGGAACCTGGGCGTTGATTTCGTCCAATTCCGAGAATATTTCGTTACTAGGATTTCTGAAACCAAAAACAGCAGAAAACGAGAACTGGCACTTCGGCATCTTGTTAATAGGTTAGTTCCAGAAAATGCGTAAATACGACATATAATGTGCATAAAACATGTAGATATCATCAATAAAGTAGCATGGAACATAAGAAATTATCGATACGTTGGAGACGTATCAGAAAGTAATTAAGATAAATCTAACCACAGCCTTAAACTCTGAGATCATGCTATCCCTCCTGCACCGATATACTAACGGGGGTTTAGGTTGCTGTCACTCCGGCAACCCCACAATTAGCAAACGAATACAAGATGCACTCCCCTAGGCCCATAAAGGTGAAGTATCATGTAGTCGACGTTCACATGACACCACTAGAAGAGTAACACCACAACTTAAATATCATAACATTGAATACTACTCAATAATAATTCACTACTAACATTTAGACTTCACCCATGTCTTCAAGAACTAAACGAACTACTCACGAGACATCATATGGAACATGATCAGAGGTGATATAATGATGAATAACAATCCGAACATAAACCTTGGTTCAATGGTTTCACTCAATAGCATCAATAACAAGTAGTAATCAACACCGGGAGAGTTTCCCCTATCAAACAATCAAGATCCAACCCAAATCGTTACAGCGGTGACGAGATGCAGCGGTGGAGATGGCGGTGTAGATGGTGGAGATGATGATGATGATGGAGATGATGTCCAGCTCGATGACGATGGCGATGGCGTCGATTTCCCCCTCCGGGAGGGAATTTCCCCGGCGGATTCCTGCCCGCCGGAGAGCTCTTTTCTCTCTGGTGTTTCTCCGCCCCGCAAGGCGGCTCGTTAATTCTCCGTAACTCCCCGGGGCTTAGGTTTTCGGGACGAAGAAGTACGCGAAGGAGAGGCGGCCAAAGGGGGCTGTGGGCCCCCTCCCCACAAGGCGGCGCGGCCAGGCCTGGGCCCGCGCCGGCCTATGGGGGGCCATGGTGGCCCCTCTCGGCCCCTCCTTTTGGCTCCCTTCGCCTTCTGGAAAAATAGGATTTTTAGTATAACTTTCGTCAATTGCTGATCTTCAGAAATATGGTGTCCTGACGGTGCTTTTTCCAGCAGAATCCTGACTCCGGTGAATAATTCTCCAATGATCATGAAACATGCAAAATAGATGAAATAACATAAGTATCATCTCTAAATATGAAATATATCAATGAATAACAGCAAATTATGATATAAAATAGTGATGCAAAATGGACGTATCAACTCCCCCCAAGCTTAGACTCGCTTGTCCCCAAGCGAAACTGAGCTCAATGAACAAGACCACATGTTTATGGAGTGAAGAGTCGATAAATAAAATACGGACAAGAAGCATCATATTGATTCACACAAGATATTATAGTAAACATTCTCCTCATATAACTCATCTTGAAATAAGTAAAGAGAAATCACAAATAGAGGTGCATAGGAAATCATAAACGGTTATGGCAAACTTTGTTCTTGGTCAGAGAACTATTAACATATTGTACTTATCTTCTAATAATCATTTATATGGCAGGGCTTTCATCCTCAATCATAACAATCTCCTCATAATCATTGATAACTTTCAAAGTCATATTCAATCAGATAAAATTTGTACTAAACAAGAAAGCATAAAAGACATGATTAACTGAATCATAGCATAAATGGTTGGTTCACAACAACTCAATTGCTTGCTTAAGATAGAGGGAAATAGGTTTACTGACTCAACATAAAAGTAAAAGATAGGCCCTTCGCAGAGGGAAGCAGGGATTAAATCATGTGCTAGAGCTTTTCAAGTTTTGAAATCATATAAAGAGCATAAAAGTAAGATTTTGAGTGGTGTTTGTTGTTGTCAACGAATGGTAGCGGGCACTCTAACCCCCTTGCCAAACAGACCTTCCAAGAGCGGCTCCCATGGAGGACGTTATTTCTACCAGCAAGGTAGATCACCCCCCTTCTCTTTTGTTTACACATGTATTTTAGTTTTATTATGGATGACACTCCCCCCAACCTTTGCTTTCACAAGCCATGGCTAACCGAATCCTCGGGTGCCTTCCAACATTCACATACCATGGAGGAGTGTCTATTGCAAAATTAAGTTGCTTACTGATAAATCAGGGCAAAACATGTGAAGAGAATTATTAATGAAGGTTATTAATTGGGGCTAGGAACCCCGTTGCCAGCTCTTATTGCAAAGTTATTGGATAAGCGGATGTGCCACTAGTCCATTGGTGAAAGTCCGCCCAACAAGATTGAACGATAAAACACCACATACTTCCTCATGAGCTATAAAACATTGACACAAATAAGGAGTAATATAGTTTGAATTATTTAAAGGTAGCACATGAAGTATTTACTTGGAGTGGCGCAAAATACCACATAGTAGGTAGTTATGGTGGACACAAATGGCATGGGTTTGGTCTAAGGTTATGGATGCATGAGAAGTATTCCCTCTCAATACAGGTTTTTGGCTAGCAAAGTTTGATAGCAAGCATAAAGGTTGAGGGAAACAAACAAATATACATGTGATAGAAACAATCATGCATCTTTCTCATAAGCACAAGCAATTTTAACTTCAGAATACTAAACTCATTAGCATAAAGATAATAGAGTAATATATCTACATGTATTTCCCTTTTCTATTCGAACATCAAGGTGTTGTTGCTATTGACCAATGCTAAGTTTGCCAAAACCAAATAGATTTACTTGATGCTCCAAAAGTGATATCAATACTAATATCAATAGTAATCATATAATAGAAATTGCAAACTAAAATAAGGTGTGCAAAAAGTAAATGATAAGACTTCTCATTAATATTCCATAACGATAACTCACACCAACGGATACATAGATAACCAACTAAGAGAGAGATACATCCACACTGCAAACTATTCTATATGATAACTTCCCTACTCATGATATGACACTAATCGATAGTAAAAGGTAAAGATAGTGATGATGTGATACCGCGGCACTCCCCCAAGCTTGGAACAAACCAAGGGGATGCCAATACCGATGATGAATTACTCCTTCGGTGGTGATGGTGATGGATTCTTCTCGCGCTTCTTAAGGATCTCCTTCAGCTTCATCTTCTTGGTTTGGCAATTCTGCACTAAAACTCGAAGAGATTCATTGTTATCCGAATGTGGTGGTGACGGCCTTGTGATGGGAATCGAGTAATATTCCAGCATTCTGCGAAGTCGTTGGTTCTCCTCCTGAAGTATCTCCACTTCCCTTCTTAGAGCACGATATTGATCACAAAACTCATCGGTAACCCGTATTGCTTCCTCCACACAAGGGAAAGAGTCGAGGCTAAGAGCAGGCGGAAGAAGTCCCTGCAAGTTATGAGAAAAAGAACGCCCAGTGTTAACCGATCCCACCAAGATTGGCTTACTCTCCATAGCTTCCCGCTCCCTTTTTGCGGATGCTATCTTCTTCACTCCCTTATTGATCCCTTCATCCATCTCCTCTTCCGAAGGTTCCTTGTCTTTGTTGTTGGAGACCATGGTGCTTCTAGATCAAAACAGATCCTGGCAGAAAACAGCTCGAAACAAAACACGACGAGAAAACGATATACGGACCTCCAGGGGTCCGGGGGATTATATAGCAAATATTTTTACGACAAAAGGAAGGTTCCAGGCCGAAAACGAGTGGAAACGGGACGCCGAGGGGCTGTCACCATAGGGCGGCGCGGCCAGGGTGGGGCCCGCGCCGGCCTATGGTGACGGGCCCTCGCGCGTCTCCTCCACTCCGTTTCGATCCCGTAATTTTTCATATTTTCCAAAAACAGCAGAAATATTGTTCGGAAAGCTAAACGCGGACTTTTTATTACTAAAATTGTTACCTATTCAAAGTCGGACTCTGCAGAACTGTCAATTTGATCTTTGATGAAAGCTTCCGGAGTTATCACTTGAATAATATCAATATCTTCATTATAAGAATCTCCAGAAATATAATGCTTGAGTCTTTGTCCATTCACTACTTGTGTGGCGTTACCTTCTAAAGAGCTAATTTTTATTGCTCCTGAACGATATACCTCATCAATAACATATGGCCCTTCCCATTTTGAGAGTAATTTCCCTGCAAAAAATCTGAGACGAGACCGATACAAAAGGACTTTATCTCCAACATTAAATTCTCTTTTAATAATTCTTCTATCGTGCCACTTTTTAACTTTCTCCTTAAAAAGTTTAGCATTCTCATAAGCTTCACTTCTCCATTCATCTAAAGAACTCAATTGTAACAATCTCTTCTTACCGGCAAGTTTAAAATCTTTATTAAGTTCTCTTACAGCCCAATAAGCTTTGTGCTCTAGTTCTAAAGGTAAATGACAAGCTTTTCCATAAACCATTTTATAAGGAGACATTCCCATAGGGTTTTTATAAGCAGTTCTATAAGCCCACAGTGCTTCCTTTAACTTACTAGCCCAATTCTTTCTAGATTTATTAACAGTCTTTCCCAAAATAGCTTTAATTTCTCTATTTGATAATTCTACCCGCCCACTAGTTTGAGGATGATAAGCTGAAGCAATTCTATGATTAATACCATATTTAGCAAGAGTTTTTCTAAAACCACCATGAATAAAATGAGAACCTCCATCAGTCATAATATATCTAGGTACTCCAAATCTAGGAAATATAACATCTACAAGCATTTTTACGGAGGTCTCACCATCAGCACTTTTTGTAGGTATAGCTTCTACCCATTTAGTAACATAATCAACAGGGACAAGTATGTGAGTGTTACTGATGGCGTGTAACTCACACGTTCATTGGGAACCCCAAGAGGAAGGTATGATGCGCACAGTAGCAAGTTTTCCCTCAGAAAGAAACCAAGGTTTAATCGAACCAGGAGGAGCCAAGAAGCACATTGAAGGTTGATGGTGGCGAAATGTGATGCGGCGCAACAACAGGGATTCCGGCGCCAACGTGAAATCTGCACAACAAAACCAAAGTACTTTGCCCCAACGAAACGAGTGAGGTTGTCAATCTCACCGGCTTGCTGTAACAAAGGATTAAACGTATCGAGTGGAAGATGATTGTTTGCAAGAAAACAGTAAAACACAATTGCAGTAGATTGTATGCTATGTAAAGAATAGGACCGGGGTCCACAGTTCACTAGAGGTGTCTCTCCCATAAGATAAAGCATGTTGGGTGAACAAATTACAGTCGGGCAATTGACAAATAGAGAAGAGCATAACAATGCATATACATGATATGATAAATATAGTGAGATTTAATCCGGGCATTACGACAAAGTACATAGACGGCCATCCAACTGCATCTATGCCTAAAAAGTCCACCTTCAGGTAATCATCCGAACCCCATTCAGTATTAAGTTGCAAAGCAACAGACAATTGCATTAAGTATGGTGCGTAATGTAATCGACAACTACATCCTTAGACATAGAATCAATGTTTTATCCCTAGTGGCAACAGCACATCACAACCTTAGAACCTATCGTCACGATCCCAGGTGTCAATGAAGGCATGAACCCACTATCGAGCATAAATACCCCCTCTTGGAGTTAAGAGCAAAAACTTGGCCGAGCCTCTACTAATAACGGAGAGCATGCAAGATCATAAACAACACATAAACAATAAATTGATAATCACCATAACATAGCATTCTCTATCCATCGGATCCCGACAAACACAACATATAGTATTACAGATAGATGATCTTGATCATGTTAGGCAGCTCACAAGATCCAACAATGAAGCACAACAAGGAGAAGACAACCATCTAGCTACTGCTATGGACCCATGGTCCAGGGGTGAACTACTCACTCATCACTCCGGAGGCGATCATGGCGATGAAGAGTCCTCCGGGAGATGAATCCCCTCTCCGGCGGGGTGCCGGAGGCGATCTCCTGAATCCCCGAGATGGGATTCGCGGCGGCGGCGTCTCGGAAGGTTTTCCGTATCGTGGCTCTCGGTGCTGGGGTTTTCGCGACGGGGGCTTTAAGTAGGCGAAAGGGCAGGTCAAGAGGCGGCGCGAGGGGCCCACACCACGGGCCGGCGCGGCCGGGGCCTGGGCCGCGCCGCCCTATGGTGTGGCCACCTCGTGGCCCCACTTCCTTCCCTCTTCGGTCTTCCGGAAGCTCCGTGCAAAAATAGGACCACGGGCGGTGATTTCGTCCAATTCCGAGAATATTTCCTTACTAGGATTTCCGAAACCAAAAACAACGAGAAAACGACAACTGGCTCTTCGGCATCTTGTTAATAGGTTAGTTCCAGGAAATGCATAAATATGACATATAATGTGCATAAAACATGTAGGTATCATCAATAAAGTAGCATGGAACATAAGAAATTATCGATACGTTGGAGACGTATCAGCATCCCCAAGCTTAGTTCTGCTCGTCCCGAGGAGGTAAAACGATAACAAAGATAATTTCTGAAGTGACATGCCATCATAATCTTGATCATACTATTTGTAAACATATGTAATGAATGCAGCGATCAAAACAAAGGTAATGACATGAGTAAACAAGTGAATCATATGACAAAGACTTTTCATGAATAGTACTTTCAAGACAAGCATCAATAAGTCTTGCATAAGAGTTAACTCATAAAGCAATAAATCAAAGTAAAGGTGTTGAAGCAACACAAAGGAAGATTAAGTTTCAGCGGTTGCTTTCAACTTATAACATGTATATCTCATGGATATTGTCAACATAAAGTAATATAACAAGTGCAATATGCAAGTATGTAGGAATCAATGCACAGTTCACACAAGTGTTTGCTTCTTAAGGTGGAGGGAGATAGGTAAACTGACTCAACAATAAAAGTAAAAGAATGGTCCTTCAAAGAGGAAAGCATCGATTGCTTGTATTTGTGCTAGAGCTTTTATTTTGAAAACATGAAACAATTTTGTCAACGGTAGTAATAAAGCATATGAGTTATGTAAATTATATCTTACAAGTTGCAAGCCTCATGCATAGTATACTAATAGTGCCCGCACCTCGTCCTACTTAGCTTGGACTACCGGATCTTTGCATGCCATGTTTCAACCAAGTGTCACAAAGGGGTACCTCCATGCTGCCTGTACAAAGGTCTAACGAGAATGCTCGCATTATGGATTTCTCGCTTTTGATTATTCTCAACTTAGACATCCATACCGGGACAACATGGACAACAGATAATGGACTCCTCTTAAATGCATAAGCATGTAGCAACAATTATTATTCTCATATGAGATTGAGGATATATGTCCAAAACTGAAACTTCAACCATGATTCATGGCTTTAGTTAGCGGCCCAATGTTCTTCTCTAACAATTTTGCATGCTCCAACCACTAAGGTGATAGATCCTTCGGACAAGACGGACATGCATAGCAACTCACATGATATTCAACAATAGTTGATGGCGTTCCCCGAAGCATGGTTATCGCACAACAAGCAACTTAATAAAAGATAAAGTGCATAAGTACATATTCAATACTACGATAGTTTTTAAGGCTATTTTGTCCCATGAGCTATATATTGCAAAGGTGAATGATGGAATTTTAAAGGTAGCACTCAAGCAATTTACTTTGGAATGGCGGAGAAATACCATGTAGTAGGTAGGTATGGTGGACACAAATGGCATAGTGGTGGCTCAAGGATTTTGGATGCATGAGAAGTATTCCCTCTCGATACAAGGTTTAGGCTAGCAAGGTTATTTGAAGCAAACTCAAGGATGAACAGGTGCAGCAAAACTCACATAAAAGACATATTGTAAACATTATAAGACTCTACACCGTCTTCCTTGTTGTTCAAAACTCAATACTAGATATTATCTAGACCTTAGAGAGACCAAATATGCAAATCAAATTTTAGCAAGCTCTATGTATTTCTTCATTAATGGGTGCAAAGCATATGATGCAAGAGCTTAAACATGAGCACAACAATTGCCAAGTATCACATTATCCAAGACATTTTAGAATTACTACATGTAGCACTTTCCAATTCCAACCATATA